>NW_015165832.1:24593-27820 GCF_001447785.1 Gekko japonicus | reverse complement strand
ACCCTGCGTCTTAACCACTTGAGCCACCGCAGCTCCAATAGATTGTGCCTACAAAACCCTAAATTATATGTTTGCTGTCTAAAGAACACATTTTTACTCTAGACATTTGAAGAAGTGGATAATGCCTGGACTGCTGGCCAACAACAACTAATTGAAAATAAAAAAAGTTATGAAGAACTGTAAGTATAGTAAAGCAGGACTCCTGCCCTACCACCTCATTTCCACAGCCACAGCCTCCCTTCACACACCAATTTTACCTCAGAGGAGTATCGGTACTCCTCAGGAAATGAATTTGGCTTTCACGTCTCCACTTTATCTGTTCTAAATTCTAATTTATAGTCCTTGGGCCTCTTCTTGCTTGACTGTTGAATAAGACAGCTAGTGTGTTTGCAGTTGTTAGAGTGTTGAATGAGAACTAGTGAGACTCCTGTTCAAATCTTTGGTCAGTCATGACCTTGGGCCAGTCACTGACTCAAGCTATCCTATTTTTCAGAGGGATGTTCTGAAGATACATTAGAGATTAAAATATATGTATGCTGCCTTGAGCTCCTTTGAGGAAGGACAGGATAGAAGAATTTAAGAGAAAGAGTGTTTTAGATAAGGAACTGGGCTCTCTGCCTTCCTTTTGTCTTAAGGCCAGAACAGCTGGCTTGCAGAATGGGATGCAAGGACCTGTCACTACCTACAATTTCAACACAGTGCACAATCTGAAGAAGGAAGAAGGAGGAGGAGGAGATTAGATTAATACCCCACCCTTCACTCAGAGTCTCAGAGCAGTTTATAAACTCCTTCCCCTTCCATTCCCCTCCACACAACATACACCCTATGAGGTAGGTGGGGCTGAGAGAGCTTTTTCCAGAACTGTCCTTAAGAGAACACCTCTGACAGAGCTATGGCTTGCCCAAAGTCATCCAGGAGGTGCAAGTGGAGGAGTGGGGAATCAAACCCAGTTCTCCCAGATTAGAGTCTGTGCACTTGACCACTACACCAAACTGTGTGTGCAAGCACATAAAAACTTATACCCAGAATAAAACTTTGTTGGTCTTAAAAGTGCCATCTGGACTCAAACTGTGTTAATGGCACAATTATATGCAATTGTTGCATTCATTCCCCAGCCATTTTTGTTGAGATTTTAGCTTGAAGTATTTGTTTATTTAGTACATTTCTATGCACCTCTTCAGAGAACCTGCTTGAGGTGGTTTACAAAATCAAATGTAATAAAAATATAACATTGTTCACTCAAATCCAACCAGAGTGTTAAAACATGATATATTAAGCCACACAGAATGAATTTTAAGCAGTTTTCAGACTACAGCTCAATCCCTTAATTAAAAACCTGTGTGAAAAGAAAGGTTTTGGCCTGGAGCCTTAGAAAAAGCACAATAGGCATCAGGCAAGTCTAAAGGGGAAATACATCCCACATGCAAGGTGGCACCATTGTCTCTGGTCACTATATGCCTCATCTTACAGAACAGGGCTTGCAAAAAAGATTTTAGCAGACAGTGTGGGACATAAGGGAGACGGTGGTCCTTCAAATACCCTGGCCCCAGACCATTTAGGGCCTTAAAAGTAAGAATCAGCACTTTGAATTCTGCTCCCAAACAAATGGGCAGCCAGTGCAGATATTTAGCACTGAAATGATATGATCCCTGCTTCAGACCTTTCCAGCATTTTGGACCAGCTGAAGTTTCTTTAGGCAACTCCACATAGAGTGCATGACAGTAATTTAACAAGAATGTAATTGGACCAGAGAGTACCAGAAAAACATCTACTTCTGCTTCATTGACTATGCTGAAGCCTTTGACTGTGTGCATCACAACAAACTATGGCAGGTCCTTAAAGAGATGGGAGTACCAGAACACCTCACATGTCTCTTGAGAAACCTGTATAAGGGTCAAGAAGCAACAGTTAGAACCGGATATGGAACAACTGATTGGTTTAGCATAGGAAAAGGAGTACGACAAGGGTGTATATTGTCACCTTGCTTATTTAATATATATGCAGAGTACATCATGCGAAATGCTGGCCTGGATGAATCACAAGCGGGAATTAAGATTGCTGGGGAAAATATCAACAACCTCAGATATGCAGACGATACCACTCTAATGGCAGAAAGTGAAGAGGACCTAAAGAGCCTCTTGCTCAGGGTAAAAGAGGAAAGCGCAAAACTGGGCTTGAAGCTCAACATCAAAAAAACTAACATCATGGCATCCGGCCCCATCACTCCTTGGCAAATAGAAGGGGACGTCGTGGAAGTAGTGACAGACTTCACGTTCCTGGAAGCCCAGATCACCACAGACTGTGACAGCAGCCATGAAATTAAAAGACGCCTGCTCCTTGGGAGGAAAGCGATGGCGAACCTAAACAGCATGATAAAAAGTAGAGACATCACCCTGCCAACAAAAGTCCACATGGCCAAAGCAATGGTATTCCCAGTAGTCATGTATGGCTGCAAGAGTTGGACTATAAGGAAGGCCGAGCGCCGAAGAATAGATTCTTTTGAACTATGGTGCTGGAGAAGACTCTTGAGAGTCCCTTGGACTGCAAAAAGATCAAATCAGTCAATCCTAAAAGAAATCAACCCATAGATGCAACAAACATGAAATTGAGCCAACTTCAGAGGATGGCGGAAGACCGGAAGGCCTGGCGTGATCTGGTCCATGGGGTCGCAAAGAGTCGGACTCGACTGTGCGACTGAACAACAACAGCAATGTCAAACTGGCAAGTAAGAAGTTATGTCAGGTGAAGGAATGAGCATCTTACTTCTCTATGTGATTGTACAATGCCAATGTGTATTTCAAACTAATGGTTGCATAACTAAGGCCCTTAAATATACTTTGTTCTTTGAATATCTACATTATTCTTAAACATGAGTTGTGGGGATAAAATCATCTGCTTTGAGAGACACGTTAAAGAGATTTTCAGGGGTAATTTAATGAAATTTGCGCATGTCAGTCTGAAAAATAATAGTTCCCAGGCTGAGCTTTGACTCTGTAATTACCCCAATGATAATTCTGTATCCTATTTGCTTATGTTATTATAATGGGACGTAATTTGCTTTCAAATGTTAACACCTATGAACCAGTTCACACACACATAAAGAATCCTGGGACAGTATAATTTTAATATACATGTGGGGTAAATCACATCTGAGTGTTATTCCTGTGTCAAAAAGTACTGCCCAGACAAAGCTAGAACATAAGAAAAAAGGATAAGCTAAAACTCTT
>NW_015165832.1:22125-24089 GCF_001447785.1 Gekko japonicus | reverse complement strand
CAGTCAGTTCCAGCAAGACAAGATGTTCACAACTTTAGCCAGTCCAGGCAGGAATCAAGTGGGATGCCATCCTGGGAGCTCTTGAACTACTGACATAATGCCGTGTCAAGTAGTCACCAAGCTCCGTGCCATAGTGTGAGGACTAACTAGATTTCTAGGGAAAAGGTCTCTGATTGATCCTAGGCCTTTGGACCAATGAGATACCCGAGAGGTGATGTAACTCTCTTGGCTGCTAGGCATGTGACATCCAAGGATGGACAAAAGAAAGAGGGAGAGAAAAAAACCCATACTGCAGCTAGGTCCGTCCCTGCCCCCACACAGGTGTCCATAACTTCAATTGCTTGGAATGTGCTAACTGGAAGCACCAAAGGTGGTTGGTACTGCAGATGAAAACAATTTAGCTGGCAAGGTCACTGTGCTATCTGCTTCTGAGCTGTCTCTAACAGTCTCTGGGGAAATTCTTGCAGGCCTCTGTACAGCCTGAACCAAAGATTTTACTTTACAGAACACAGCAAGGAACCATTCTTCTTTACAGCAGGATACATTCAAATATATTTCAGGTCTAGGATGAAGATGCCACATGCTATTTCTGTGTATTTGAATCAGATCTTGTGTACTGAGATATCGCCACTGCTGTAAGGTGGAGATCTAACAATGTGAAAGCAGTTTTTCACTAGAAGCCATACCATACCAGTAATGTAGGAACTGGATATTATGCAACCCATGAGTGTGTGTGTTTTGGCAGAAAATACCGCAGCTCCAGTGAATTAGGCTCAACACTTCTGAGGACATTTTCCAGGGCCATTTTCAAAAAAAGCTGACTTGACTGTAGGGTTGACAGGTTGGATCAACCTCGCGGCGGGGGCGGGGCTTTCTGGGAATGGGGGGAGTGTGTGATGTGTGCGCAACATAATGACATCACGTGGAAGTGACTTCATCACGCCAGCAACATCGAGCGGCAACACTTTGGTATTTTGGGCAAAACTCTATGGAGTCGGCTCTTTACATAGTGTGAACAAAACTATTTATGAAAAGGACTATCAGATGGGCATCAAAGTACTACTGAAACACAAGATTTATACCATGTGCCATGAAAAGAAATATCTGATTGCACACTACCAAAGATTTTATAAGGGCAGCTCAACATCTCTGTTAATTGGGTCAAATAATCCATTGTGAATGGCATGCAATCTTTAATGAAGTTGACATTGAAAGTTCCGTCCCTCAGAAGCAGCATTTCAGTGAGATCAATGGGATGCAACAGGATGGGGAGAGGAAAGAAAGCTCCATTCCACTGATGGAATTGTCTTCTGTAGTAAGTGAAAGCTTATAATCAGCCATGCTGTACATTCCCTTGTGGTCCATTCCTGTATTCTGAGTGATCCACAACAAAAGCCAACAGGATTGTGCTTAAGTGTGATGTGCAGTATTCTCTGAGCCTTTTGTGACAACTGAGACCAGGAAAGTAGTGACCAGCCTTATCATTTAGTTCTGACGAAGGGGAAAACATTACCTGAGCAGGCCTCTTGTGGATCAAGAGCTTTGAAATAGAAAATCATAATTTTTCCAATTGGCAGATTACTGTTGTTCTTAAAAGCTGTTGTACAGTAAAAGTGACCTTTAAAAGATGCCATCTATTTCCATAGACTATTTTTATTCCAATTTCCCATTCCCTCACAAATGATTCAACTTTTCAGCTATGACACATACAGCATTGTGTATTTTACACATACATTTTAGAATAATCAAGTGAAACAATGCATGGTAAAATTTAGTTGAACTTATTAAATTGAAGAGGACAGTAAAGAGATCATTACTTTGACACTTTTCAAATGTTTTGGCATGCTTTTTTTCTATGGCCCTCTTCCAATACTTTCTAGTTTAAAGCTGATTAGAACTAGGGTTGTCAAGTCCATCTTCCACCCCCAGCGGGGGACTTTGGGGGCATTCCTGGAGGGGGTGGG
>NW_015165832.1:15903-22098 GCF_001447785.1 Gekko japonicus | reverse complement strand
GGTTGGGGCCGTCTCCCCCCCCCCCCCGCCCGTGCGCCAGATCTCCAGAAACGCAGGTTCCCTGCACTTAAAGTAGCCGGCAGCCGGCGTTTCCCCTTTAAGAGCAGCTGCGTTTCCCTTTTAAGAACAAAGCTGGCTTTTCCCTGCAAGCTTGCGGAGTTCGCACTTGGGATGAAACACAGGTTGCACACGCTTAAAGGGAGAGATATGGGTGGCTGTGGGTGTTGGGGGTGGGGCTT
Source organism: Gekko japonicus (assembly GCF_001447785.1). Classification (NCBI taxonomy): domain Eukaryota; kingdom Metazoa; phylum Chordata; class Lepidosauria; order Squamata; family Gekkonidae; genus Gekko; species Gekko japonicus. The sequence goes on along the minus strand of NW_015165832.1, from coordinate 21,859 downwards.
CCCCAGCCGGCCATCTGGCCGGCGGCAGGTAGAACCCCCCCAAAACGGGGGACCCCTGGCAAACCGGGGGGGGTTTGGCAACCCTAATTAGAACACTTTCTTAGCAAGTACCAGATTACCTGTTCATAAAGCAATACAGGTTTTATTTTTTTTAAATGACAACAGAACAAGACCTTCACATTTTGATAAAGCTATGCTGCCTAAAACATTCTAGAATATGAATCACAAGGAAGACCTCAAGGCAAAATTACTGTCAGTTGTTCTGTGGAATATGGCAGAACCCATGAACCTCAATATGGAGGTGGGAGTTCAGGCTTGAAGGCTTGTCAAGGCTTAATAAACAGGGTAAAATGACACATAATTAGAAACAAAGTGCCTCTGAAACAGTGAAGAATATGTCTTATAAAATACTGAGAGTTATTTAGATACTGAAGCCTAAAAAGCCCCTTGATAAATTGCATTGACACATTAGGGGTGTCTTGGAACAAAGTGTCAAAGTACTAAATAATCCCATTTTCTTCTTTAGGAACCGTAGCAGGATCAAGGCCATGTTGCTTCATTTGTACCGCGATATCAAATAGGTAGTCATAACACTCACACCTTAAATGTAAAACAGAACAAACAAAATCAGAGTTTGGCATCTAGATGACGGTTTTTAAAAAATCACCTCATTTAAGCAACCCTTGATCGTGGCAGAATGACAATATGTCCGTGCCCTCCCCCCCATTTGTGCAACAGTAATCTGGTAACTCCTTTCCCTCCATTAAAAACATTATTCCCAGCCAGTGTGGGGCTGGTACATTTATTATACATATTTTTAAAATTTTATGGATTAGTTGTATTTTAATCTTACTGGTCCTGACCATAATAAATTTGAATTTAAATTTGAAATTATACATATTTGGCAAACAGGATATAATTGCTTTAAGTTTGTTCTCAAATCTCTAAGGCTACCATGAAATGAGGGGTTATGGCACCAGGAATATTTGTAAAAGGATTATGAAGACAGAACAATATGTCTGGGCAGACAGGCCATCTGTTGTGTATGAGGGCCATTCATACCTGATTAGAAGGAAAGAGAGGGACAGAGGTGGGAGGCTGTCATCTGTGGTGGTCCTAAAATCTCCATGTTATCTTTAGTTATACCTGACTGTAACATGGATCAGTACTTGTAGCAGATACCATTACAAGAGCTTTCTTTCTAGGTGTACTCACATTGTCTTGGCTTTTTCCCAAGTTTCTCCCCAAACATAAACTCCATGACGCCTGACCAATACAGCACAGGAATCTGGATAATCATTCATGGCTTGTGCCATTCTCTGCTTCAAGTCCTTTTCTTCAGGTGTGTTCTCAACAACGGGAACGACTAAGGTGTCATCATATCTGAAAAAAATGGTGTGGTTGTTGCTGTTACATTCCCAGTGGAAGACATGTTCTCTTTTAGGTTATTATCACATTGCTTCCTTCTAGCAAACATTAAAAGAGAAGAATTATGTTACGTAATTCTCAGATGCCACAGCTCTAAAATGATCTCTACATAAAGCACAGAGATGATAATGTAATTCTTTTTAAGTTGAAATCAAAGAGATAACAAAATATCAAGCAGGTTTACATTACATCATTTTGGAAATAAGCCTCTGTCTGACATCATCTTTATCCAACCTGCTTCCACATATTCATCACTGCATCAATGCTGGGTAAGGTTGTCTAGAGCATTGGGTAGGACTGTTTGGGAGCATAATACTAATGGGCTCAATTCAGCAAAATCTAAGCACTTAAGTCTAATTGAATTGAATGGAAGTTTAAAATGCTTAACTTTGGATGGATCATGCCAATTATATTGGTTTTTATACACACACACACACACACACACACGCCTTTAGAAAGCAACAGAAGCAAAAGAACTTGTTTAGCATTCTGGGTCAAAGACAAAGTATTGCAAACAGAGCTCCGCTCGCAAAACAGAACTTTCTTGCCCCCCTCCCAAAGCAGTCCACTGTGCCCTTCAAACACTGACTGGGGCTTCAGGAACACCTAGGAACAGTGCTTGGGGGAACTGGTGAAAATCACGCCCCCCTTTGCTGGCAGAAGTGCCCATTTGTTGGCAGAAAGTGAGCACTGGATTACACTCTCTGTTTGTAAACAGTGGCCAGCCAATGCTACAGGAAAGCACAAACTGAGCAATACTAATCCCTTGTTATTGTTCACTTGCACATAGTAGTCATAAGTATGAGGTGAGAATGGAAAGGTTGTATTCTTGCTATGACTGCAAGTAGCTCCAACAGATCTGTAAAACATGAATTTAATAAATTTCTAAACTCTGTATTTATACCAGTGGACATCATCATCACGCACTGTGACAGTGAATTCCAAATTATACATTGTGCAACAATTTCCTTGGATGTTCCTCAGGGGTCATTTCGTAGAAAAAGAGCTAGGGGAACTCATTAGCATAATTCATTAGCATATGCCACACCCCCTGACATCAGGGGCCCGGCGGTGGACCTGCAAGGCCAGCAGGAGTGCGAGGAAGCCCCGCCAAGGCCCTCCTTGGCCCCAGGCAGGCAGGGGTGGGGAGAGGCGGGGAGGAAGCAACTTACCCTCCCTCCTCTCCTGCCTCCTCCTGGCTGAATGAGGGCTGGAAGCGGGGAGGCCGCAAGCAGGGGGCGGGGCTTCGTCATGTGCCCCGCCCCCCTGCACCTCACCCGGGGGAACTGTGTTCCCCCACGTTCCCCCCCGAAATGACCTCTGATGTTCCTGAATTCTTGTATTTTGAATGGAAGTTAACAAAAATATGATCTGACTTCCACTAAACTGATGTTAGGCTCCTAATCATAATTGTTTGCTAGCAGAATACCTATAGCAATTTACGAATTTTGGTTCTGTGAACAAGATGAACCATGTTCGTCAGTGGAATCTGCATAATGAATACCAAAGTGGGATTAAGATTACCTGGAATTTTTAAAAACCATGTTAATTAAAATTTGCAGAATAATGCCTATACAGATACTGGAAACATGCCTGAAATTATAAATAAAACATGACATGACTTTAAACAAAACAAATTTTTTAAAAATCAAACAGATGTTTGAGCTTCATGTTTTAAAATAGGATATAATTAGGAGATATATAATTGTTATATATAAAGATACATGGCTTTAAGCAGGGCTTTTTTAAAAAGAGAGAGAGAGAGAGAGAGAGAGAGAGGTGCTGGAACTCTCTCGAGGGAAATGAATTTTTCAATCTGTATACTGAAAACTCATGAACTTAAAAAAAATTTTTAAAGAATTTTGTTGAAGAGATTCTGGAACTCTGTTCCAGTGCGTTCCCCCGGAAAAAAAGGCCTGGCTTTAAGCCATAGGAATTTCAATAATGCTAGAATACTTTCATATAACCTAGAACACATGCCTGTAGTACATACATAATTAGAGCAACACTGTATTTGTGATGCTTCTGCAGGCATATCACATATTCTTTTGCAGGATTCCCCCCACACTTCCTGTTTATTGCTAACATGCCAATTAAAGTGTACAGGCATCAAATGTGTGAGGTTATTAGAAACTGCTGCATGCTTGTAACGGCACTTGTTAACCAACATTTATAAAACTCAGTAGATGTGGTTTGTGTCTTATATTTTCTGAGAAATGACCAAGTATGTTCTTTCATTTTCTTTTCAGCCAACAGGAAAACACTGGTGCACTTTTTCTTTAGTAAAAAGAAAAACCATTTATGTTGTACCAAATTTGATAAATGTACAAAGATAAAAAAATAATAATTTTAGATTACTTAGGTATGAATTGAGACATAATTCTGAAATGAGTGGTATGTATGTAGGAAAATGCATTATGAACCAGCAGACCTTATCTGTAGAAAATTACCTGAAATATCCTCCAGTGGTGCATTTCTTGATTCCTTTAATCATCTCCTGATGAGTAATCCTGAACTCACTTCCTGTACAGAGAAGAGTGGCCATGACAGCAGCTTTGGAGTGAGTATGGATCACTGCCCCTGCTCCTAAGAGAACAAGTTAAAGGAAGAAACTTCTCTGAATTTTTGAAAAGGAAAATATGACCTGCAAGTTGCCACTGAGCATTTAGCTCCCATCGCTTGTTTCCTCAAACCCTCTCCCTTGAGATGGCAGATGGAAGCTGTGATATTCCGAATGCAAAGCAAGCTCACTACATTGGAGCAACATCCCTCTCCATTAAACATAAGGATCTTCTTTTTATATGTTCTTGAAGTATAACTTGTGTTTCCTGAATAGCCTTGTGAAATCAGAAATTACACTGTACTTGCAGTGTAAATGAAATGTACAATTCTCTTCTTCAGATCAACACAGCAGTCTGTATACTGGGGAAAATGTATAGATTCTCTTCTTCAAATCAACACAGCAGTCTATAGCACTGGGGAAAATGTATAGATCCTCCAGCCTTTCACTAGCTCATTACTGCCAATTCATGGCACCATATTTTGTTCTTAAGCATCACTAACAAATGAGCCTATTAATACATGTTCTTCCATGCTTTCTTTGTAGGTCTTTTCTTTTAAAACAAAAACATTTCTGGCAAGAGGAACGTCAAAATATCCAGAAAAGAAGAACACAAGCCAATGCTCCATGTGTTTCATCAATACTGGCCCAGGACATTAGTAGAAAACTAACAAGCATGTACATGAACAAGAGAACAGCAGTACTTACTGATCTCAGTAGCATATTAACTTTTTGTTAGGCTGATTTAAAAGGTTAAGAAAATAAGATCCAAATAATTAATGCCCATTATAATACTCCCTATTTATTTCTCCCCAAAGATCTTAATATTGGGGAATGCTACAACAAGCAAAACAGCAACCCAGGCAGGACAGCTGCTGTACTTCTAGAACTGTATATATGTAAGGTGAAGAGAAAAGAAATACAAGGAAAAATACTTAAAAATAGAGCTTCCACCTCTGTGTGTGTTGATTTCATTTAAACACCATCCCCTCTTTATTATAAGACATACATCTTCACAATAAAATTCAGAAACAGATCCAGATTCAGTTACGCGAAAACACTTTCTCTTGGTTTCTAGAATTTGCTTTGTACCTGCAAATTGCAGTCCTCTCTGATTTTAAAATTTCCAAAAGATTTTTGAAAGAAAATATGAAATCCAGCTTTTATCACCCTTTACTTGTTACTGTAAACTGCACAGCCTTTCCTATTCACACACACCACCTTGTAGTATCTCTGCCACTCTGCAGCACAACATTCTATCTCCCAGGCCCAACTGTCAGGTCTTCCCCAAGCCACCTGATAACCATGTGGATCAATTGTCAACATGTTTCGACTGATTATTTTCTCTTCAATAGGATGAACACTCATGAACACTGTGTGATATCACAATATATCAGCTAGCAACTTGCACAGCAAGTATTGCTTATTATATGATATTTTAGTGCTTGTTACAATTGCCTTTTACTCGTAAAACAAAAGAAAGGGTTTAGATTGCTGCAGTTATTGCAGGAATTACACAATATTTGGTATAACTACTTATCAGCCATGCTTTTTTTGGGGGGGAATCTCCATTTTATCAATGAAATGCACTGTGATTGCGTCTGCAATTGATGACAACTCTGCCACAAGGTAGGTCAAATGTTAGGGAATTAGATATTGGCTGTGAGGCTTTTGCGAGCTACTTCACAGATAGTCTTGTCGTTCCGCCGTAACCTCCCCACCACACTTGAAACAGTCAGCAAACTCGAGACCCCATGCACATCTTCTGGTCAGGTTTTGGATTATTTTAGTTCACTCAGCCTAGAAGAAGTTGACAAACTGCTCTTAACGTGCCTCCTTGACCTGTGCCCATCGTGGCTCATTAAAGCGGGTTGTGATGGGTTTCAAGGTGCCCTAGGGGAGATCATTAACAGGTTTCTCTTGGAGGGCTTGTTCCCTGGGACACTCAAGGAGGCCGTGGTTCATCCC
>NW_015165832.1:2466-15056 GCF_001447785.1 Gekko japonicus | reverse complement strand
GGTCCAGCATACCTGAGGGACCGCCTTTCCCCACACGTTCGCTGTAGAGCACTGTGTTCAGGGACACAAACTCAGCGGGCCCTCCCAGACCCTAGGGTGTCAGGCTGGCACTAACCAGAGTCAGGGCCTTCTTGATGGCAGCCCCATACTGGTGGAATGAGCTCCCGGCAGAGATCAGGGCCCTGCAGGACCTCTTACAGTTCTGCAGGGCCCGCAAGACGGAGCTCTTCCACCAGACGTTTCACTAAGGAGCTGCACTACCCACCAAGGAGTGACCCTGTGCCTTGGCTCCCCAGTCTGTAACCTGGGTCTTACCATCGTGGTTCCCAGCCTGTCCTCACCGCATAATAAATAAGAACTGGGCTGATGTGAAAGCACTGACATCTAACAGTTACCTACATTATGTTATAAGATCTAGTGCTCCTGCTGATTAAGTATGTTCCAGCATTTTATGTGTTATATTTTAAAGGATTGTTATTTTAAGTGATTTATGCTAATGATAGGTTTTTAATTGTATTTATTTGTATTTATGATTGTTGTAAGCCGCCCTGAGCCCGCCTAGGCGGGGACGGCAGGGAATAAATTAAAATAAATAAATGCTAAGAGCTGGAATCAAAGACCTATGAACTGAACAAATATCTCCCCAATCCCCATTCCCACTAAAGTCTCTTGATTATCCTGAAAAATTACCCCTGAAGGATGGTGAACCCCTAGGAGCAGAACTGGATATGATGCAGTGGACTGCAGCTTGAGAACAAATTGGCAGAAATCACCTCCCCCCAAACATAAACTTTTATGTGAATGAACTATTCACTCTCCTTGCTCCATTCCTCAATACTGCCTCAGCTTTGTTCCTGAGGGTCCTGCAAGCCTTAGGAGTAGAATTTCAAGAGGGGTGTGCGCGCGTGCGTGCGTGTGTGTGTGCGTGCATGGATGGGGGTGGACAGAGGGAAAAGAGAAAGTATAATTCTGTTCCATTCATATCTCATTGAATACAATCCAATGTCCTGATTTTTTTCAACACTGCTTGCTGCATACCTCTCATGGTATAAGCATTCATGAAGAGCGGAGTACACTGACTCTTCTTTAATTTCTTGTGTGGTGGAGGCCCACTGATGTCCCGTTCTTCTATGTCACAGACAAACATATCTTCAGGCTATAACAAACAAACAAACAAAACTCCTGAAAGCACTCAGGTACATATGTGTTTCTTCATGATGACCTATCCTCTTTGGTTTAGACATTATAATATTATTTATTATTTATAGGCACATACACACATCTGGAATGAAATTATGTAGGTAAAAAAAAATCAAAAACCTGTTTGGGAAATTTGTCAACTGTCAAGGGTAATAACAACACTTGACATGCTATTTGATAAGCCCTTTATAAAAAGGTACCTTTATAAAAAGGTTGTATGCTGAGAATAAATAAAACTGTATATTCTGTATGATTAGTTATATTTTCTTTACATTTTTTTTTACTCCAATTTAATAAGTGTGCTGATTAAGGAGTGTCTTTTTTTGGCAAGTACCACAGACTTAGAGTAGCCACCCATTTTCAAACTCCTCCCTTTCAAGGGTTACAAGCAAACAAAGCTGAGATTCCTTGGAACTCCTCTTTTGATTCTGACACATGCAAATGTAGGAAATAGATACAGCACTGATTAAATATTTGATCAGAAAATGTACATAAACACTGACAGGAATAATGCTGCCGTGAAGTATAGACAATACAGTTTCAGCTTTTTGTTGATTAATCATGTTTCATTTTACACATTTTTAGGCAGAATAATCTAATTCTAGCTAATGACCAATTCAGGAGTGAAATGGTATGGTCAGATTTCAGAAACTAAACAGGGTTCGTACTTGGATGGGAGGCCACTAAAGAAGTCTGTGCAAAGGAAGGCAATGGCAAACTACCTCTGCTTCTCATTTGCCTTGAAAGACCCTTGCTGGGGCCTCCATAAATCGATTGTGACTTGATATCACACACCTACATAACCTTCAGTGTATGGACTTGCTTCTGTATACACATAGATAAGATAAGGCTGTAGATGGATTTCCAAGGATGATATTAGCTACCTACCTGAATTCTTTCTTTTTGGACACCAGATGGAGCAATGTAGATCTCATTACTAGGGGAAGAAAGTAAAAAACATAGGTAAAGAGTATTCTGAAACACACAGCACTTTTTACAGACACAACACACCATATAGAAGATGTCCATACCATTTTATAATATGCATCCGAGCAGTGGATTTAACCTGTTGCTTCATGCTTAGTCAGTTCAGGATCATCCACTATTAATACAACTTAGATGTTATTACTTCTAGATGTCCTTAGTGCTATATGATTGAATCTTGCAAGCTTTCAAACTTAAGCAACAAAGCAATGGCTCTAATTTGAACAGGCAGAGAGCCCATATTCCAAGCAAGCTAAGATGGCAGAGAGCCCATATTCCAAGCAAGCTAAAGCAGAAGCAAAGCTTGCTGAAGCCAAGCAGCCCTGTATCAAAATAAGTACGCCTGGGAGTGAGGGGTAAAGATACCAGCGTCTACAACTTGTGAAGAAAGAAGAATATAAACTCGGAGAAGTGTGTTTTTAATCATATGGAAACAACTTTGGGCTTGGGTGCTCTTACTTTGAACCCTGCACAGCAGAGACACCTAGTGGAAAATCAGCCACACTGCCAATAATTTTTCTGATATTTCAAGACAAAGGCTGATTTCACGCGGAGGGTTTTTTTCATGGTGGTCATGGTGTCAGTGTGATTGTTGCTCAATTCGTACTTGCAACAGAGATTCCACACAGCACACGATAATCTGGGGGTTTTCCTCCACCCTTTTACAGCAGATGTGAATTGCATCACACACACACACCACTGTTGTTATCCCACCATCATGATTCTCTGCCTATCTTTAAAAAATATTTGGTGCACACACAGTGCTGCTGAAGAATAATGCAATACTACACTTTTTGCTCCAGAATAATATAATACTACATTTGAAAGTATTTACATAGCACTGCTCCAGAATAATGCAATACTTGAATCCTTTGGTAAAGCTGCTGGAAGTTGCTGGGTGTTCCACTGCAGTCATCTTACACTGAAGACTAATTAGCCCCCTACTGCTTGGGGGAGGGGGAAAGAAGACTTCAGAACTTTTCAGGTGCTAATGAGAGAGCAGAGAAAAATACTTGCCACTTATACTGTCCCACTGTAGTGACAGTATCACAATGTTGCCTTAATCACCCACAATTCTTTTTAAAACCTCAGTTTTGTTGATATTAGCATGGTCACCAAGGCAATTCACTGTGAAAATGCAAAGGAAGGGGGGCATCTCTTTCATTCAGACAGAAGGCATACCTTCCATTCCAGGCACATGGAAAAGATCATCCCAACAATGCCATGCTGGGAAAGATGCCTACCCCATGTGGTTGTTGTTTGTTTTTGTGTTTTTTTTAATAAACAGTTTTTAGCAGGAAAAAATGGGCTGTTAATTTGAGCATGAATGAGTACAGTGTAGCATGGAAACAAAAGAAAGGACACATGAGTAGAGTTGCTGAAACAGAGAAAAGCTTTTGTGTGGAATCAAACCAAAAGAACATCACTTTTCCAAAAAAATTTAAAAAGCAGTGTTTACATTTATTTATTTCTGAGTTGATTTTGAGGGCAGTGTACAGTGCATTACAGTAGTCTGGTCTTGATATTACTGTTGCATGGATCCAGGTGGCCAGTTCAGTTCAAGGTAAAGAGCCAGCTTATGGGCTAGGCTGAGGTGGTAGAAAGTGTTTTTTGCAGCTGTATTAACTTGCTTCTCCAAAAATAATGATGGATCCAGTATAACCCCAAGGCTTTTAAAACTGAGTCAGCAATGGTCAGTTGAATTCCATCAAAAGTGGGGAGAACAATGTACGTCAAGACCGTCACCTTTCCAAGTAGCATTACCTTTTTCTTTTCAGGGTTTCATTTCAGTTTTTTCACTTTCAGACAGTTAACCACAGCAACTAGGGACCTATTCAGGACCTCTACAACGTCACCAGGAGGTTTGGATAAGGATATATACATGTCATCAGCATATTGATGACAACCAATCCCAAAACTACTAATGATTTGTCCTAAAGGCTTTTCATAGCGATTGAAAAGCATGGTGGGTAGAACCGTACCCTGCAGAGCCCCACAACGTATGTCACACACTGATGACAACTCGTTTCCAGTAGCAAGTCTCTGAGTCCAATCCATGAGGAATGATTTGAACTAGTTCAAGGCACATCCCCTGATGTCCAAGGAAAGGGAGTGTGTTGTTACTCTCTTATAATTTGCATATTTTAAAAACAGACTTAATTTTTAAACCTGCAGTACAATTTATTTTCATTCAGCTCAATGAGTGTAATATTTAACAGATGTCAAGCAAGCAACCGAGTGTATATTTATTTATTTATTTATCCCATTTGTACCCCACCCTCCCCGCAATGCAGGCGCAGGGCGGCTCACAATCAATGCATAATACAATTAAAACAACATAAAATCATCTAAAAACAATTCCTAATGCAAAATTTATAAAGTGCTGGTCATTGCTCAAGATGGCTTACTTTCAAAGTATACTTTCAAAAGTCTAGGAATCATTCTGCTCATGATCTTCCTGCAGCACAGACTAGGTGTCAAAACCCCCACAGGGCCCTGATCTCCTCCGGGAGCTCATTCTACCAGAATGGGGCCACCACTGAGAAAGCCCTGGCCCTGGTAGTACCAAGCCTGGCCTCTTTTGGGGCAGGGAGGGTCAATAGATTTTGAGACCCCAACTGAAGTGCTCTCTGGGGTATATATGGGGAAAGGTGGTCCCATAGGTATGCTGGACCATGGCCATATAGGGGTTTAAAGGTAAGAACCAGCACCTTGAAGCAGATTCAGTATGCTATTGGCAGCCAGTGCAGTTGCCGCAGCGCAGGCTGGATGTGCTCCCACTTGGGGAGACCCATCAAAAGCCTGGCTGCAGCATTCTGCACTAGTTGCAGCTTCCGAATCCACAAAAAGGGCAGCCCCATGTAGAGAGCGTTACAGTAGTCTAGTCTCGAGGTGACCATAGCATGGATCACTGTTGCTAAGTCAGCGCGGTTGAGGAAGGGACCCAACTGCCTGATCAGCCGAAGATGGTAAAAGGCTGACCTGGCAGTGGCTGCTACCTGGGCCTCCATCATTAGGGAGGCATCCAGGAGCACTCCCAAACGCCTAACCTCCAGCACTGGCACCAATGGCGCCCAGTCGAACGTCGGGGGTGGAAACCCCATCCCCGAACTGCCCCGACTCAAGCACAGGACCTCCGTCTTCATCGGGTTCAGTTTCAGTCGACTCATCCTAAGCCAACCAGCCACAGCTTGTAATGCCTGGTCCAGGTCTTCTGGTCTGGAGTCGGACCGGCCGCCCAACATCAGATAGAGCATGGTGTCATCAGCGTACTGGTGACACCCAGCCCATGCCTCCGGGCAATCTGGACAAGGGGGCGCATATAGATGTTAAATAACATCGGGGAAAGTACTGCCCCTTGGGGCACTCCACAATCCAGTGGGTTCCTCTTGCTGCTGTTCCCCTAGTGCCACTCTTTGTCCCCGACCTTGGAGAAAGGAAGCGAGCCATTGTAAGGCAAGTCCCTGGATTCCTTTGTCGGCGAGGGAGCGGACCAGTAACTGATGGTCAATCGTGTCGAACGCCACTGACAGGTCCAACAACATTAGCACCGCCGATCCGCCTCAATCCAGATGCCTTCGAAGGTTGTCTGTGAGGGTGACCACTGCCGTCTCCGTCCAATGACCAGGGCGAAAACTGGAGTGGAAGGGATCTAAAATGGAAGTGTCATCCAAAAAGCTTTGTAGCTGGCGTGCTACCATCCTCTATTAATTTGCCCAGATAGGGCAAACTGGAAACCGGCTGATAGTTGGCCAATTCAGCTGGATCAAGTTGCTTCCTGTGCTGGTCAAGAACATGAGAAGGCATCCTGACACAGACTAAGGGCCATGTGTTTATCTATAAAACTATACTTTTCCCCAGAGAAAGAACTACAACTTTCTACAAAGGAAATGTGCTGGGTGAACTTGGTCTGCACACACACTGTCCGCCTAATCCACCTCACTGGCTTGTTGTTATTCCTCCTCTAAAATAGTTCACATTGCTTTCTTACTGAGAAAGATTGGATCATGAGGGCATGAACACAGTGAAAAGGGGGAGGGAATCCAGTTGCACTCAGGAGAACCCTGGCATAAAGAGCCCAACAAAACACACACACACTGTAGCAAGGCACACAAAAGCTCATACCTTGAATAAAACTCTGTTGGTCTTAAAGGTGCTTGGTATTTCTCCAGTGCAATTGAGACAGCCAAGCAAAGCAAGCTCTCCCTCATTCCCTCCCTCCCTTCAGGGAGGAGCCTCAGCAAATGGAAGGAAAGAAATGTTTCCCTTTGTCTCCTGCAGCCTGGCCAGGAAGCTCTGGCTGTTCCCTCCCTCCCCCTGGGAGGAGGAGGAGGAGGAGGAGGAGGCTCAGCCAGTTCTTTACCAGACTGTCTCAGTCTCACAGGAGAGGTTTGCCTATCTATCTCTCCTGTGAGACTGAGAGAGACTGGTAAAGCAAGTTGTGACATGGCAGCAGCAAGAGAACTGGAAAATGAAGCAGGAAATAGCCAGGGCCTTGCGGGCTGGATTGGGGCTCTCCGAGGGCCTGATCCGGTCCACGGGCTGCATGTTTGACACCCCGAACTAAATCAACCTCTCATGACTCTTGACTTTTCTTAAAAACAGCAATTTACAGGTTCTCATCATTGGAGAGACAGATTAGTAGACATCTCTTGTCCTTACAGAGGCATTAGAGCACAGGCAGGATCATGATAAGGATTACAGTGGATTGTAAAACACGTATTTTAAACTCTGTCCTTTGCCATGAACCCAACCACCTTCTGCTAGCGATATCACTAGTCCCATCTCTCCTTCTCTCGATTGCAAAATATGGTGATGATCATGGAATAATAAATTGAATTGCCTAATTACGCACAGGATAGTGTCTCAGAGAATCTGTAACCAGACTGAAGCAGGCATTTAATAAATGATCTGACTGATTAGATCAAAGAACTAAGTAACACCTGTATAATCTTTGCAAGCTGCATAATTTAGTACAAACTTGCAGAATTTGGTTTCCTAGTTACAAAATGTTGGTTTCGGATTCTGCACTATATTAATACCTCAACCCAGAGTTGTTGTTGTTCAGTCACACAGCTGAGTCCGACTCTTCGCGACCCCATGGACCAGATCCTGCCAGGCCCTCCTGTCTTCCGCTGTCCTCTGAAGTTTGCTCAATTTCATGTTCGTTGCATCTATGACACTGTCTAAGCATCTCATCCTTTGCCGTCCCTGTCTTCTTTGACCTTCAATCTTTCCCAGCATCAGGGTCTTCTCCAGTGAGTGCTCCCTTCTCATTTGGTGGCCAAAGTATTTGAGCTTCAGTTTCATTATCTGGCCTTCCAGGGAACAGTCAGGGTTGATTTCTTTTAGGATTGACTTATTCGATCTCCTTGCAGTCCAAGGGACTCTCAAGAGTCTTCTCCAGCACCATAGTTCAAAAGAATCTATTCTTCGGCGCTCGGCCTTCCTTATAGTCCAACTCTTGCAGCCATACATGACTACTGGGAATACCATTGCTTTGACCATGCGGACTTTTGTTGGCAGGGTAATGTCTCTACTTTTTATCATGCTGTTTAGGTTCGCCATCGCTTTCCTCCCAAGGAGCAGGCGTCTTTTAATTTCATGGCTGCAGTCACAGTCTGCGGTGATCTAGGATCCCAGGAACGTGAAGTTTGTCACTACTTCCACGACTTCCCCTTCTATTTGCCAAGGAGTGATGGGGCCGGATGCCATGATCTTAGTTTTTTTGATGTTGAGCTTCAAGCCCACTTTTGCGCTCTCCTCTTTTACCATGAGCAAGAGGCTCTTTAGGTCCTCATCACTTTAGAGTACTTGCTTTTAAAAAAGCAAATGAGTCGCAGGACTTTCCAAGGATAGTCTGCCCCACTGGCAGGATGCATAGTCTTTCCAAAGTAAAAGGCAAGGTACTAAAATAATCACATACAACTGCCTCTCATGTTACAAAGTACAGAGCAGATCTAAAGCATATAACCTCAGCATATCTCCTGAATCTATAACATGAAGTGATCCCATGCACAAAAAAGAGGACAGAAACCAGCAAAGAAGTCCAGTTGAAAAAGATATGCAACCAGAGATCCCCAGCCTTTTTGAGCCTGTGAATGCCTTTTTGAATTCTGACACAGGATGGAGGGCACAGTCACAAAATGGCTCCTGCAGGAGGCAGAGCCAACCACAAAATGGCTGCCACAAGCAATTGAGCCAACCACAACATGTCAGGGAGTCACAGGCATCATGTTGAGGACTCCTGGTCTATACCATCTTATCAGACAGAAGAGAGAGTGCAAACTCAAGGACTTGATCCAACAACCAGATCTTTACATCCAAACCAGCCCTTCTCCTTTCTTCAACTTGCCCTGCAATTTTCACAACTGGTTCTTTTCCATTACTTTTCTCCAAAGACGTTCATCCCAGTTCACCCCTCCTTCTAGTCTCCAGCCTGTCTTCTGAGATGTCTCTCATCCTATTCATAATGGCAGGGGACCTCCAAACCTTACAAACTATGTTTCCATTGCTTTTGCAAATCCTGCTTCTGTTCACCTCTCAGCTCAGCACCAGGAGGGAAAGAAGCAGCAGGTCCAGCAACTCATGTTTGCACGGCTTAGTACCTCCACTTTAATACTTGAACCTGCATGGAACTCACTGACTGCAGGCTGTTTGTCCATTCACTAAAATTCTTTCCAGTATATGCCTTCACTTAGACAAACATTGCACAAGAAAGTTCCTTCTGCAGACTGCCCATTTCCCTTCCATCACCACTAAGAGGAGCTATATATCCATCCATCCCAAGATGCAGCTCTAATAACTCCAAAACCAGTAAACATTTCATTTTTAGATCTATTTAAAGTAATGCACCTGCATTAAATTATATGTATGTGCATGTGTATATATATGTTGTCTTAACAGATATTGAAAATTATTTATATTCTGCTAACAGCTTTCAAAAAGTTACTTGCTTAAGACATCCAATAAGGACATATTCCTTATCTGAGATTTAAAAATGTGCATTAGAAATTCCTGAGAACTGCCATTAAGTGGCTTTCTTTTTTAAACTGCCTGCCAGCTTCAATTATCTACAGTCTTTTAACTAGACACTTCCCCATCACTTTGCTGAACTATCCATTTGACTATTGGCCTGGAAAACAAAACACACAAACCACTCACCCGTGCTTCATACTGACCCCTCCACCAGTCCCTGTAACCCATCCTAAGTGATAAAACTGTCGGCAAAGCTCTGGGATGAGATTCCTTGGATGCAGCGTATCCTACAGAGGAAGAAAAAAAAATGTTTGCATTAGTTCCTTTAATATTAGAGCTCTGTGATCTAACCTAGTTATTATTATTATTTTAAAGATTGTGTTGTTTTTCCATTACTGCATCACTAACTACTACAAGAATAGGGGCGTGAGGCTCTAATACTATACACCACAATTCTACTAGGGAGTGGGGGAGTGGAGCTAACGGGTGACACGATCTGGATTACATGGATTTGTAACTAAATCACCTACTAATATTAAGATAACATTGTAAATAAAGGTTTAAGAGTAAAAATTAGCTTTGAATATCATTTTAACAAAAACTGCATAAACATCTATCTTAGTTTCAGGGTCTTTTCTTCTTGCGTTTCTTCCCTGTCTGAGGTTTGGGAGCGGTGATTTAACCTAATTATTGATTTGTTTATTATTTGTATTTATAGCCCGCCCATCCTGCATGCAGGCTCAGGGCAGGTAACATCATAGAAAATACAATAAATACAGTTAACAATTTAAACAATTTAAAACAATAATAGACATCAAAACACAATCACAATTCAGACAAGTCAACCGGTTGTGGGAGGCTCCCTGGCATATTATTTGTGTTGGTAGGTGAGTGACAACAACCTCAGGGAGGCCATATAGGGACATCCACTGCCTCAGCCCAAAGCCTGGCAGAAAAGCTCTATCTTGCAGGCCCTGTGGAATTGAAGGAGAATCCCGCAGGGCCCTGATCCCAACTGGGAGCATGTTCCACCCGGCAGAGGACAGGGCAGAGAAAGCCCTGGCCCTGGTCAAAGCAAGGCGGACGTCCTTCAGGCCAGGGACAACCAGGAGACATTGGTCCGTAGAGAGTAATGCTCTTCGGGGTGTACATGGGAAGAGGTGGTCCCTCAGATATGTGGGTCCCAGGCCTGATCCTGTTTAAGCAGGCAACAGATTTATATTATTAAGAATTTACTTTTAAAGTACTTTCAAAAACTGCAAATGGCCAGTGTTGTTTTAGAAGAGGTATTTCTCCCTTCTTGGTCACACGTTAAGACTGTGTGAAAATTGCCCCCAAAGTAAGGTAATTAGCATAGGTTATCACTACATAACACAAATGTCTGGGGATCAAAATTACCATCAAATCTATTAGGTTTCCTGGGCATGGAAATAGAAGGAGCCCCAATGTAGTCTGGTATGGTTCTGTACCAGCTTTTGAACCTGGAAGATGGCTTACCTCTACCTTACCTGGATAGGCAAAAAGATCATCATACTAATGTATTTCATTTTTATAAAAAAATTAATTGGTTTTACTTTGCTACCTGGATAGGCAAAAAGATCACAATACTAATGTATTTCATTTTTATAAAAAAATTAATTGGCTGTACTTTGATGCAGAACTCTGTAAACTTTATTTTTAATACAGCCTTTTAAGATGCACAGTAGATACTTCATTTTAAATATTTCATTAGAACTGAACTGATGAATATTTTCTCCAAGGAGAACCACTTACAAGATTCCTAAATATTTAAATCTAAATTGGAGAAAAATAAATTAGATTTCTGAAACTCATTCAGCTTGATAGGGTAGAGCTACCATCAGTAACAGTGTTAAAAGATAACTTTAAAATGCAGTTTTGCTGAAATTACCATCAACAACTGCAATTCGTCATTCTTCATTTACCACATTTTAGCAGATGCCAAGTAAACACTCTGGGGCAGCTTCTGAGTTAATATAAATTGCTGCATCTCTATTGAACAGAATGCAACTATGCAGGTTTACACCAGTTAATGTAGTGCATCATTATTAATCTGGAGTTGGCTACAAAATCAAACTCCCTTTGAAACCTTTCATATCATTATGTATTAGTCTAGCTTTTATACATGCTATTTGCTGCAAAGAAAAATGATACACATTTGCATAAACTGGAAGTAAGTTTCATTCCACTAGAACATCTTTCAAGATGAGCTTTTACTTATGCCAAGTATCAACATAATACCAGACATCTCCAAAGGATTCACTAAGGATTTACAGAATTACTGTTAAAGCCAACAAAACTGAAATATGTTGACAAAAAGCGGCCAATATGCTCCAATGTTTCAAGGTAAATTTAGCTATTTATCCTTGTACAAGTAGATTTGCCAGCTTTTAGGTAAGGCCTAGAGATCTTCCAGAATCATAACTGATCTCCAGGCTAGAGATCACTACCCCTGGAGAAAATTGGAAGGTGGACTCTATGGAACTATACCCCACTGAGGGCTGCAACCTCCCCAGGCTCCACCCCCAAATCTACAGGAATTTCCCAAAGTGAGTTGGCAACCCTATGTACAAGGAGTACACTAAATCATTATTAATAAAAATAGATTAACTAGCCAAATAAAATATATGAAATGGAAAAATTCTGTCCCTCAAACTACTAGTTTAACAGAACATTCTCCAACAAATGGACATCAAGTGAACTAAACTATATAACGTTCAAGTTGCTGCTCTGAAACAGTATATCCTGGAATTACACACATTATTCCTTGAACCATGGACAAACATAAAATCAAAGGGAAAAACAGCAAATCCGAAGATGAAAAACACCAAACAATAATATATTGTCTGCTTATAATATGGGGAATGTGTGATGAACCTATACCTATAAATTTGTATGATAACAATGGTCTTTTGTGCCAAAATGTTGTTATTGTTCAGTTGTACAGTCGAGTACGACTCCTCGCAACCCCATGGACCACATCACGCCAGGCCCTACTGTCTTCTGCTGTGCTCTGGAGTTTGCTTAATTTCATGTTTGTTACATCGATAACACTGTCTAACCATCTCATCCTTTGCCATCCCCGTCTTCTTTTTCCTTCAATCTTTCCCAGAATCAGAGTCGTCTCCAGTGAGTGCTCCCTTCTCATTTGGTGGCCAAAATATTTGAGCTTCAGTCAGGTTTGATTTCTTTTAGGATTGACTTATTCAATCTCCTTGCAGTCCAAGGGACTCTCAAGAGTCTTCTCCAGCACCATAATTCAAAAGAATCTATTCTTTGGCGCTCGGCCTTCCTTATAGTCCAACTCTCACAGCCATACATTACTACTGGGAATACCATTGCTTTCACTATATGGACTTTTGTTGGCAGGGTGATGTCTCTACTTTTTATTATGCTGTCAAGGTTTGTCA
>NW_015165832.1:0-2117 GCF_001447785.1 Gekko japonicus | reverse complement strand
CTTTGGGATTGGAATGTAAACTGACCTTTTCCAATCCTGCAGCCACTGTTGCATTTTCCAAATTTGCTGGCATATTGAGTGCAGCACTTTAACAGCATCATCTTTTAAGACTTTGAATAGCTCAGCTGGGATACCATCACCTCCACTAGCTTTGTTGTCAGTAATGCTTTCTAAGACCCATTTGATGTCACATTCCAGGATGTCTGGCTTGAGGTCAGAGATCACACCATCGTGGTTGTCAAGGATATTGAGGTCCTTCTTGTATAGTTCTTCTCTGTATTCTTGCCATCTTTTTCTAATTTCTTCTGCTTCTGTTAGGTCCCTACCATTTTTGTCCTTTATCATGGCCAGCTTGCATGGAATGCTCCCTTGATTTCTCCAATTTTCTTGAAGAGATCTCTAGTCCTCCCCATTCTATTGTTTTCCTCTATTACTTTGCATTGTTCATTCAGGAAGGCCTCCTTATCTCTCCTTGCTGTTCTCTGGAAATCTGCATTCAGTTGGGTAAATCTTTCCTTTTTGCCTTTGCCTTTCGCTTTCCCTCTTTCCTCTGCTATTTGTAAAGCCTCATCAGACAGCCCCTTTCCTTTCTTGCATTTCTGTTTCGTTGGGATGGTGGTGATTGGTGCCTCCTGTACAAGTTCTTCAAGCACTCTGTCTATCAAATCTAGTCCCCGAAACCTATTCTTCACCTTCACTGTATATTCATAAGGGATGTGATCTAGGTCAAACCTGAATGGCCTAGTGATTTTCCCAACTTTCTTCAGTTTAAGTTTGAATTTTGCAATGAGTAGCTCATGATCTGAGCCACAGTAAGCTCCAGGTCTTGTTTTTACAGACTGTATAGAGCTTCTCCATCTTTGACTGTAAATGATATAATCAATCTGATTTCGGTGTTGCCCATCTGGTGATGTCCATGTGTAGAGTTGCCTCTTAGGTTGTTGAAAGAGAGTGTTTACTAGGACCAGCGTGTTCTTTTGACACAACTCTGTTAGCCTTTGCCCAGCTTCATTTTGTTCTCCAAGGCCGAACTTGTCCGTTATTCTGTTTACCTTTTGACTTCCTACTTTAGCATTCCAGTCCTCTATGATGATGAGGACATCTTTTTTTGATGTTAGTTCTAGGAGGTGTTGTAGGGCTTCATAGAAGCAGTCCACTTCAGCCTCTTCTGCATCAGTGGTTGGGGCATAGACTTGGATTACTGTAATGTTGAATGGCTTGCCTTGGATTCGGATCAAGATCATTCTGTCGTTTTTGAAATTGTATCCCATTACTGTCTTCTACACTCTCTTGTTGACTATAAAGGCCACACCATTTTTTCTACGGGATTCTTGTCCACAGTAGTAGATATAATGGTCTTCTGAGTTAAATTTGCCCATTCCCATCCACTTTAGTTCACTGATTCCCAAGATGTCGATGTTCAGTCTTGCCATCTCATTTTTGACCATGTCAAGCTTACCTTGATTCATAGATCTTACATTCCCGGTTCCTATGCAGTATTGTTCTTTGCAGCATTAGACTTTCCTTTCACCATCAGACACATCCACAACTGAGCGTACTTTCAGTTTTGGCCCAGCCGCTTCACTCTTTCTGAGGTTACTTGTACTTGCCCTCTGCTCTTTCCCAGTAGCATATTGGACACCTTCTGACCTGAGGCATATTGAGTGCAGCACTTCTGGAAGATCATAGATCTTCTGGCATCATATCTTTTAGCCTTTTGTTACTGTCCATGGGGTTTTCTTGGCAAAGATACTGGAGTGGGTTGCCATTTCCTTCTCCAGTGGATCACATTTTGTCTGAGTTCTCTGCTGTGGCCTGTCTGTCCTGGATGGCCCTCCATGGCATAGCCCACAGTTGCATCGAACCACGCAACCCACGTCAAGGCAGTGATCCATGAGAGAGGTGCCAAAATGTGCCTGTCAACAAATTATGAGATGTCTCATGTAACCAATACATTTGAATTTATACAGGTATGTGTGCTAAGGGAGTATTCACATATGTGTAAGCCTGATAGGATAGGTTAAGGTAGGACAGACAGCCAAGTAGAGCTTAAGGAATAAATACATTATATAATGTATGGCTAATGTAGCCAAATCTTGAACTAAGGTCTCTGGACA
>NW_015165831.1:2533110-2536462 GCF_001447785.1 Gekko japonicus | reverse complement strand
CAGGTCTTGCAAACAGAAGGCCATAGCTTGCCTGATGTTAGGTCTTCCATCTCCTGTTAGGTCTTCCTCTTTTCCTGCTGCCTGCAACTTCCCCTAGCATTACTGTCTTTTCCATTGTGACTCTTGTCTTCTCATAATGTGACCACAGTACGATAAGCCTCAGTTTAGTCATTTTGGCTTCTAGGGAGAGTTCAGGCTTGATTTGATCGAGGACCCACTGATTTCTCTTTTTGGCAGTCTACGGTAACCTTAAAACCCTCATCCAACACCACATTTCAAATGAAAGAAGACCATTAGATGCTACATACTAAGAGAATGTATAGGGATGAGAGACAGTGTGTTACCATCAGGGGATGAATTTCTCTACCGGCTGTGCCCCACTCACTTGTCCTTAAAGCCTGCTTGCTAGAGGGAGCTGTTTTGGGGGAGGGAAGGATAGACTGTGGAAAGATTTGGTCTTCTTTCGAATTGTCAATATGGAAACTGTAGCTGGGCTGCTTCATAAGATTGTGAATAAGGAGTATTTCAATGTCCTGTAGAGGTGCTAGGCTGATCTTGTCAGATCTCTAAAGCTAAGTAGGGTTTTTAGATGGGAGACCACCAAGGAAGTCCAGGGTCGCTACACTTGTTAAGTATGAGACTTCAGGCAGCTCTTAACAAGTGATTCAGCTTTATTAGAACAAGTCAAGAACGAACACAAAAACAGGAGAGCAACAGGCCCTCTTTTAAACTATCCGGGCTTGGATAACCACGCCCCCTGGTGAGATAACAACCAATCAGAATAAGAACTTAACCAATCAATTCAACTCCCTCCAGAACCTTTCTTGTATCCTGATTGGGCTTCTCGCAGGGTAGCCAATCAGACTGTGCATTTTACAATACCAGATTAAGATAGGGGTGAAACTCAAGCTCCTGCCTTATGTATACACAATACATAACAGTGGTAGAAAGTGCTATTATATCACAGCTGATGTATGGCTACCTCATAGGGTTTTCAAGGCAAGAGACATCAGATTGAGATGGTTTGCCATTGCCTCTTAGGGTTGCCAGGTCCCTTTTGCCCACCAGTGGGGGGATGGGGGGACATTCTGGGAGTGGGAAGTGACGTTGCCCCCCATTCCCCCCAAAACAGTGACGTCGCACGTGACATGCCTGCGTCACCTGGAAGTGATGTCGACATGTCAGCAATGTCAAGAGTGATGCTCTGGTTTTGGGCAAAACCCTATGGTAAAATCAGCATCAAACCATAGAGTTTTGCCCCCAAACCAGAGTGTCATGCCAATGTTGCCGACATACCAGGCACTCTGCCCACTGGCCGGCCGGCGAGCACATCTCGTTCGTGGCCCACCTGGTTGCCTGCCTGCCTGTCCAGGGTAGTAAGATGGGGGGCTCTGATGGATAGTCGGGGTGGGGGGGCAGGCTCCGAAATGATCCAGTGTAGCTACGAACCTGCTCTAGACAATGAAAAAGCCTCTGCATCCATAAGTCTGTTGGCCTGTAAGACTCCTTTATATGTTTCATCTGATTAGCAGGAGCTGCATACGTTCTGCTAGTATAGTATATTGGTTAAGAGACTCACAGTACAATCCCATGCAAAATTCCTCCAGTCTAATCCCACTGAAATTAAAGGGTCGAATGCCGGCTGCCAAACAGCCAGTTTTGGTTCAAAAGTTGGATGTCTCTGGCGAAACTGATCTTTCAGCTCAGCCCTCAACTTCCATCTAGAAATACAGAGATAATTATAGAACAAAGTTTGAGTCCAGTGGCATCTTTAAGGCCAACAAAATTTAATTCAAGGTATAAGCTTTCGTGACTAAGCACACTTCTTCAGAAGAAGCACACGAAAGCTTATACCTTGAATTAAACTTTGTTGGCCTTAAAGGTGCCTCTGGACTCAAACTTTGTTCTGCTGCTTCAGACCAACAAAGCCACCCATCTGAATCTATCTTCAGGGATAATTATACTTGGGTCCAGTGTTCCCTCTAAGCTGAGTTAGTGTGAGCTAGCTCGCAGTTTTTTAGCCTCCGGCTCACACATTTTTGTCTTCGCTCAGGAAGGAGGGCTCCAGAACAAACTAATCTATGCAGCAGTCAAATCGCTCACTCACAACTTTAAGGCCAGGAGCTCACAAAGTAGAATTTTTGCTCACAAGATGCCACAGCTTAGAGGGAACATTACTTGGGTCTAGTTTTGTTGATCTGCATTTATGATAGTTTTGATTTTTAAATTGCTATTTGATATTATGATTTGTATTGGAGATCACTTCGAGCATGTAGGGGAAAGTTATATGAAAATATAACTAAATAACTAAGCATTTTGAACATTTCCATGCACTGGCTATGTAGCGTTCCACAAAATAAGCAAAATATAAGCATCCTTCCTCAAAAATGTCCTTTTTACTTCATACAATTTTGTTGTTGTTTTATTTTACTTTATTTTAACCACAGCTCGCTTATTGCTGTGTCCCAAAAGGACCAACATGGGCCCTTGCTATTTGGGGCATGTTTGACTCACCACCAGGGTTCTCAGAAAGGGCCTGTTGCCAAGGGCAACGGCCAAGGCCTGTCACCGCTGAGGCCAGCTCATGCCTCTCTGCCAGAGCCAGTTTCCGCAGGATGCCTCTGCGTCACCTACAACGGCTGTGACCCAGATGTCTCCTTGTGCTCCAGACATAAGTCAGCATCCTGCCAGCTCTTTCAGGAGAAGGGCTTTGGTGACAACTTTTATACTAGACAGACTGAGATTACTGGCCTATGTAGAGCCATTTTTTAAACCCTGAGCCCTTCAAATCCTGTCTCAAAACTCACATTGTCTGTGTAGACTTCCCTTCTTATTTCCAGGACTGTAGTCAGCAATTCTCACCAGGTGGGGCTGTCATATTTCAATGGACAATCAGCAGGCCTGTAGCTACATTGGACCATTTCGGGGCCCGGCTCCCTGACTTTCCAACAGGGCCCCCAATTTACTACCCTGGACAGGCAGGCAGGCAACCAGGTGGGCCCCGGATGACATGCGCTCACTGGCTGGCCAGTGGGCAGAGTGCCTGGCAGCCCAGCGTGGTCCTCCTCCCTCGCCTAGCCTCACCCCGTGGCTCTGCCCCTGGCCGGGCTGCTCCCGGCAGCAGCCTCACCATCTCTGTCCCCATCTGGTCTCTCCCACGCCGGGCAGAGCGAACGAGTGCCCCAGCCTTCCTGCCCACCTGCCTGGGCGCCGACGGTCAGGACGGGATGGTCAGTGGGCGCAGTGGGGGGCTGCAGACCCTCTTTCTGGAGTGGGGAGTGGAGCCCCCAGCGGTGGGGTGTCCATGCACAGACCGGGTGGGCATGCTCCTTTGTCCTGGGGCTCCAGGACG
>NW_015165831.1:2503202-2532442 GCF_001447785.1 Gekko japonicus | reverse complement strand
AGGAGGAGGAGGAGGAGGAGGAGGAAATTGGATTTATACCCCGCCCTTCACTACCTAAAGGATTCTCAGAGCGGTTTACAATCCTGTTCCCTTCCCCTCCCCTCAGCAGACACCCCGTGAGGTAGGTGGGGCTGAGAGAGCTCTCTCGAGAACTGTCCTTGAGAGAACAGCTCTGAAATAATTTATGACTGACCCAAGGTCACACCAGCAGCTGCATGTGGGGGAGTGGGGAATCAAACCCGGTTCTCCCAGATTAGAGTCCTCACTCCTATCCACTATGCAAACTGGAGCAATCTTAAGCAGGTGTACTCAGAAGTAGTGCTAGTCAATGGTGCTTAATCCTAATAAAGTGTCCTTAGGTCTGCAGCCGCTTGCCTTTTGGACTTTTCCACCTGCACAGTTTAGGGTTTTTCCGCATGCATAGTTCACCGCAGATTTTCAGAGTAGTTGAATCGTGTAGCTTGGACTGTGATTCCTTAAATTACTCCGATCCCCTTCTGCCATAATCAGAAACAACTAAAAAAGAGATATATTTCAGGATCACATGAGCATGATATAGCTGAGAGGGATCTTGAAAAATCCACCCCAAGCCAGAGAGAATCATGGTTAGGCGTGACTGAGGGAAGGCCAGGTGAGTGGCACAGAGGTGCACCCACCAACATGGATTTTTTTTTAGAAAACACAATATTTTCCTATTTTGAAAATAGGAACTTTGAAGTGATCATAGATGTCAACATTTGAAAAATGTTGGGTGCGGCAAACCAGCGCTTCTGGTAGGGCAGGATGCCCACTGGTCCTTCCCTGGCTGCAGCCCTGTTTAGTCTTCACCCTACACCACAACAAAGTCTTAAATCTATTCAACTTGCATTGTTCTACACATTCTTCCATTGTTATTCTGGCTTCTCCCTTCCCTCCCTCTTTTGAACAACAAACTCTTGTCTGGGGCTGGATTGTGGTGAAGAGACTTTTATATTGCCATTCGATCCCAATGTTACAGCACAGAACGTGGGATGGTATGATGTAAGGTTCACCCCTCCTCCACAGCAACCCTATGAAGTAGGACCTGGAAAAGGGAATCTGGACCTAGGTCATCCACGAAGGGTCAGGTCGCACGGACATTTAGTGCGGGCTTCGCTGCTGATCCCTCGGGCTTTACAGTTTCCTGGTCATATAGGCAAACCCGCCTCCCGCACCGAAGCGGGCTGAGTCCCGCGGTTTCCGCTGTTTTTATCCACGTTTCCTGACACCCGTTGGAACAGGTATTTTCCCGATATCTCGTGCTTTGTATCCGCGGTTTTGGTATCTGGACAGCAATCCGCAGTGACCGCGCTACCCTCCCACCCACCCCTTTTTTGTTTGTGTTTCCGGTTTAAGTTATGCGCTTGTGCAAACAGGCACTAGCTTTTATTTTGGTCTTTTTTAGTTTGTATGTACGCCCAAGCGCATGGGAAGACAAGCGCATGCGCAGGTTGTTTTTTAAAACAAAAACGTGCCGCCGCAGGGACGGCGCGCTGTGTGATCAGTACTTTGCGCGAGTGACGCAGAAGACAGAGGGACCGTCTGACCACCTCCAAGCGATATGAAATGTCGCGGATAAAAGAACTGCGGGAAAACTAGCGCGGTAAGAGGTCCGTGTGACCGCAGCCTCAGATTCACAGTATTTCAGGATAGCATGTTGCTAAAGATAACAGTTCTTTAGTTTGATTGTGGCAAGCCCCTGTGCAGGGTCCCAAATGCAATTCTCCTCATCTGTAGCGGAGAAAAACATCTTGGTAGCAGAACTGGGAGAGATCTCAGATGTTTTGGAGAACTACTAAGCAATCAGAGATGACAACTGATAATATTCTGACCCTGTATGTCAGCCTCCAGTGTTCATATGTACCAAATGTCAATAGCAAATGTATGGTAGAATGGTTATCTGTATATAGTGTTGCCAACCTCCAGGTGGTGATTGGGATTTCCTGAGATGACAACTGATCTCCAGGCAACAGAGATCAGTTCACCTGGAGAAAATAGCTGCTCTGGAAGTTGTATTCTATGGCATTATACCCCACTGAAGTCCCTCTCCTCCCCAACCCCCACCTTCCTCAGGTCCACCTCCAAAATCTCCAGGTATTTCCCAACCCAAAGCTGGCAACCCTATCTGTATAGGCTCATCCCCACCTCCAGTGCATCTGGCCCTCATTTTAACATCTATGACTGGTAATTTTTCTTATGAACACATATCTTTTAATTCAACAAACAAAACATTTTAACTCCTACTTGGGTTGGATCTCTGTGGCAAACATTGGCTCGGTTGAAGTCCTTTCCCATCTGGCAACCCTATCTGTATAGGCTCATCCCCACCTCCAGTGCATCTGGCCCTCATTTTAACATCTATGACTGGTAATTTTTCTTATGAACACATATCTTTTAATTCAACAAACAAAACATTTTAACTCCTACTTGGGTTGGATCTCTGTGGCAAACATTGGCTCGGTTGAAGTCCTTTCCCATGTTCTATTGCGCTGACAAGGCACCCCTAATTCAGGGTTTGGATTGCCTGAGGCCTCTACTCGCTTTCCACACAAACCTTTTAATTTCTTACCACAAAGGAATTTCCCGTTCAAGAGCAACAGCACACTAACAAAGTGAAAGAAGAGAGTGTGTGGGGAGGCACAAGCAGTTTAAAACAGAAAAGGTGCTCTGGTATGGAATTAACATTTGTAAACATATGAATTAGGCAGGCTTTGGGATGACACAGAACTCTTTTGCCAGATGAAGAGTTCTGTGGTATTCCAAAGTCTACACTCTCCTGTCATAAAGGAACATTATCCAGGAAACGATGCCCTTTTTAATGGTCTGAAATCTCTGAGACTTCTAGGATCCTCTCATTTACAACAAACTGTGTCCAAATGGCAAACCCAATAGCTGTGCAACTCCTAATGCTTCCCTGTCTTTCTCACAGTCTTTCCTAAACCCACTTTGCTATAATCTTTTCAAGAAAGGTTGCAACAAAACTGGGGTGGAGTGGGTGCTATGTAGATGGGAAAGCCAGATGTTCCCAGTTCTGCCCATATTGGCACCCTTTTCCTCACCAGAGTCCCCTGCGGTGGCCACATACCCCATGCCATCAGTTCTTTTGAACTCAGTAACTGTTACATTGATACAAAAGTTAGTGATATAATGTGGCAGGGGGGTGGCCTGTGCAGGGGAATGGAGCAGCAAAATGTGGGGAAGCCTGCCACGTGGAGTCCACATTGCCACTGTGCTGTGTCAGCAGTGGCCACAGGGAAGCCACACAAGATGGAATTCACTGCCACAGGAAGTGGTGGGTGCTACAAGCATGGACGGCTTCAAAAGGGAATTAGATAAGCATATGGAGCAGAGGTCCATCAGTGGCTATTAGCCACAAGGTATAGCTAGGGGCTCTGGGGCAAGTGATGCTCTGTCTTCTTGGTGCTTGGGGGGGGGGGTCAACAGTGGCGGGGCTTGTAATGTCCTGGCCCCACTGGTGGACCTCCTGATGGCACTGGTATTTCTGGCCACTGTGTGACACAGAGTGTTGGACTGGATGGGCCTTTGGCCTGATCCAACATTGGCGTCTCTTATGTTCTTATGTTCTTAAGATTGTCACTGTGCAGACCTGGCCATTATGAGGAATATTCATAATCATTCTCAGGGCTCTTTTTGTAGCAGGAACTCCTTTGCATATTAGGCAACACAGCCCTCATGTAGCCAATCCTCCAAGAGCTTACAGAGCTCTTCTTACAGGGGCTACTGTAAGCTCTTGGAGGATTGGCTACATTAGGGGTGTGTTGCCTAATATGCAAAGGAGTTCCTGCTGCAAAAAGAGCTTAATAATGTTATTAATTAAGACTTTTATTTATAAAATTGATGTAAAAAAGGCTTACTGAGGTTCAAGACTGCCAGCAACTGAAGAGTGATAATAAGCTGCGGTTATTCAGTGATGAACAAAATACTTTATGCAGGCTCAGAGATACACTGTCCCTGGGGCCAGCCTGTAGCAAGCCTTGACATCAGTCAAGCCCCAAAGGTTAAAATTCCCAGATTTCAAATGGTAAGACTCGCTCTTCCTTCTTGAGGTTTTCTATCCCCACAATTCAACCCCCTGAACAATTTTCTCTTTGGAATTTGGATTGTTTTCCTATTTTTTGTTATTTTGGCATTTTTAATACATCTCCAGCTTCTTTTTACAAGTTTCGTCTACACAAGGAAGGAGGAGGAAGGGGGGGGAGAGTGAAGGCCAAACTTCAAGCTTATTTTTAGCAGCCAATCAAAACTTTTTTTCCGAGATGAAGGAGGGAAAGAAACATTTCGTGGTGTGTGAGAGACCAGCAGAAGACAGTGTAACCTTTGAGGCTGCTGCTGGAAGCAACGTACAGCTGCTGATGCCTGTGCCATGCCCGGGCTCCCTTGCGCCGCTTCTCTTGGGACGTCCCTTTGGTGTGGATTCTAACTGGCAGGATGGGTTCATCCAGCCGCTTCTGCAACCTCAGCCTCGTCCTGCTGCTGCTACAAGGTAAGGCTATTTTAGAATCTGTCAATTCTTTTTTAGAAGAGGGAAAGCCAAGGCTTGTTTGGCGGGGAGAGTAGGGGCAAGTCTGCCAGCTGAGGCTGGACATTATCAGGTCTCCGTAAGAGCATCACAGATTCTAAAATAGTCTTACCTTGTAGCAGCAGCAGGAAGACTCCTGTTTGTTTGCCACCTTCCCCACCAGAGGAAACTCTCAAGAAGAACTCACTAGCAAACAAACAGGAGTCTTCTCGCACTTTGACAGGGTTTTAGTCTAGCATAAGGGGGGGGAGAGTAGGGGCAAGTCTGCCAGCTGAGGCTGGACATTATCAGGTCTCCGTAAGAGCATCACAGATTCTAAAATAGTCTTACCTTGTAGCAGCAGCAGGAAGACTCCTGTTTGTTTGCCACCTTCCCCACCAGAGAAAACTCTCAAGATGAACTCACTAGCAAACAAACAGGAGTCTTGTGGCACTTTGACAGGGTTTTAGTCTAGCATAAGTTTTTTGTGTGGGGTCTCTAGTTCACAAAAGCCTGTGCTGGAATAAAAACTTGGTAGTGTTTAAGTTGTCTCAAGACTTATGTTGGTTTTTGCTGTGATAGACTTAATACAGTTACCCCGCTGGAAATATCACTAGGTGATAGTCAAAGAGAAACTGCTCTCTCTCACTCTCTGCCTCAGCCCCCCTCCCCGATATGGGGACAATAATACTGGCCTCCTTCGCAGGGTTATATAGAAGGATGACAACCCCCTAAAGTATGTGAAGTACTTTAGACCCTTGAAAGCACTATGAAATGCTTGCTGCATGTATAAAATACATGCTGCATGTATTATCTTGCTTGCACTACATTGATTTTTTACAAAGTAATAATCCATTCACTGGGTTGTTTATTGCAAATTTTATAATTTCTCATTAGCAACTGTTTATTCTAATTTTGTAACCTGTGTTGGAGAGGCAGACTATAAGCACAGTGAATGCAAGGCTTAATTAAGGAGCTGTCCTTCCCAAGATCCTTTGGTTGGCAGTCACGCAAGGGGTAAATAGGTTTCAGTACAGTTTCACTGTGCTGTGTAGTCACTCAGCCCTTCTCTTTCCACCTCTTCCAACCCTCTGAAGCAAAATGCAAATTGCTTAAAGAATAACGGGTATTATCTTGCTTGCACTACATTGATTTTTTTTTAAAGTAATAATCCAGTCACTGGGTTGTTTATCGCAAATTTTATAATTTCTCATTAGCCATTGTTTATTCTAATTTTGTAACCTGTTTTGAGTGTCGGCAAGAGAGGCAGACTATAAGTACAGTGAGTGCAAGGCTTAATTAAGGAGCTGTCCTTCCCAAGATCCTTTGGTTGGCAGTCATGCAAGGCGTAAACAGGTTTCAGTACAGTTTCACTGTGTTGTGTAGTCATTCAGCCCTTCTCTTTCCACCTCTTCCAGCCCTCTGAAACAAAATGCAAACTGCTTAAAGAATAACGGGTTGGGCCCTGACCTGGATAGCCCAGGTAAGCCCAATCTTGGAAGCTAAGCAAGGTCAACTCTGGCAAGTACTTGGATAGGAGAGCTCCTTGGAATACCAGAGGCGGGAGGTGGGGGCAGGCTTTATTCAGCCCCCTCTCTGAATATCCTCCAGGCCCCCAGTAGGAGTCAGTCACCAGAGGTCACCATGACTTCCAGGTGCGCGCACACAGACAAATGCACACGCACATGCACATATGAAAAATACAAAACAACAAAAACAACAAAAACATTGGTTGGATCCTGCCGAACCATTTGCTAGTGGCTGCACTCCCCCCCCCATGCAAAAAACCATCCTCTGAGAGGTCTCATGCATCAGGGAAAGGCTCCTTACACTGGAAAAAAGCATCGTTGTTAGCAGAGGAGACAGACAGGATCCAACCCTTTTGCTATTTCAACCCTACTTTTCTCTCCAATGGGGACCCAAAGTGGCTTACAAAATTCTCCCCCTCCTCTATCTTACCCTCACAACAACCTCATGAGGGAGAGTGGCTGGCTCAAGGACCCCCAGCAAACATCCATGTCTGAGCAGGGATTTGAACCTAGGTCTCCCAGCCCCTAGTTTGATGCGCTAAATGTTACACTACACTGGCTCTCTACTTAGCATTTAAATCAGCTCTATGGAGTATTCAAAGTGCTTTGCATATATTGTCTTGTTGCATCAATTATTATTATTTATTTAAACTCTTTTCTTGCTGCGCTCTGTTACATTGAATTGTTTGTTAATCATTCTTCCGATGAGTAGGTTGTGCTGATGTACTGTTGCCCGCAGAGGCTGAGAGGAGCCCTGGACTAGGGTTACCTAAAGAATCTGTTGCCCAGGAGCCCCATCTGAAAAAAAGAATCTCCTAATTCATCACTTGGGCCCACACTGTATGTGATACTAAGCCAGTGTTCCCTCTAAGCTGAGTTAGTGTGAGCTAGCTCACAGTTTTTTAGCCTCCGGCTCACACATTTTTGTCTTAGCTCGGGAAGGATGGCTCCAGAGCAAACTAATTCATGCAGCAGCCAAATCGCTCGCTCACAACTTTAATGCCAGGAGCTCACCAAGTAGAATTTTTGCTCACAGGACCCCACAGCTTAGAGGGAGCCTTGCTAAGGACCTGTTCTGATATGTAATTCACAATGCCATCCTAAGCAGAGTTACTTGTTACTATGCCCATTACCTGTTCTGATATGTAATTCACAATGCCATGCTAAGCAATACTATGCCCATTGACTTCAATGGATGTGGAAGGTATACCTCTGTTTAGGATTGCACTGGTAGCTGTACAAAGCAGTTACTGTATGCGTGTGGGGAGGGAACAATATGGATGGGGGCCATAACACTGAGAAAGTAGTTAGCTCCCCCTCCCCGTGGTGCCCTCTTGCTTAAGCATCAGGAAGGGGGGGGGGGATGGACATATGATATGGATGCTGGACATTTTCCCTTCTTCAGCTCAGAGAGCAGTCCTAAACTGGTCTACTCAGAATCCACTCAAGTCGGGGGGAGTGGGGGCCCCTTAATCTCAGGGCAGCACTGTCGTTTTCACCATTTTATCATTTCCAGCTTCCTCACCCCCGCCTTTAACATCTTGGCACTTTGTGGTTCCAAAGTACGCACTCCAAGTCACCGATTTAACCCTGAATGAATTCACCCAAGTAGAACACCGCAAGGAGAGATTAACAATGAAACCAGGGGAAGGAGCAGCATGGGGACAGCATGACCTGAACGCCCTTGCCCAGCTCTTCCTCAGCTTTGCATGAGTTTTTTAGAAGGCTGGTCTCCTTCTCTCTGCCCATTTGGAATCTGATCATCGATTCTGGTCACTTTTGCCTTTTGTTGCAGATTCCCTGCCCAGTACAGTATTATTATCAATTAAATTCAGACGGGTAGCTGTATTGGTCTAAACTTTGCAAGAGCTGAGCATAGTAAAAATAAGCTTTGCTAAACCTCACCTGCAAGCCAGCTCCAATCTAACATCTTGCAAAGCCCCACTGTACATGAACATGGCCATTGTTTCTTTCCTGGCATGCTACATAGGAGGGATGTGGATCTGAATTTACAAAGCAGGATGATATTAATCCTAAACAGGTCTACTCACGCATAAGTCTCATATTATTCAATAGGGTTTCCTCCCAGGAAAGTGAATTGTAGTCTAAAACCACAGTATCAAACTCTAATTTTGCATGTTTAAATTTTACCTTATATCCTTTTAGGCTAAATCTGGTTTTCCATTCTTCCTCCCACGCTTGACTCCTTTGCCACGGTTGGCATTGCCCCCATTTCATTCTGGCTTCCTTCTAGTTGGGGGGATATGTGGCTTGCTTGTTTCTATGAATGGATATTCCAGACCTGCCTTGGACAGCCTGGAAACCCCTGCTTTTGAACAGTGGTGATCATTTAACAGGCTGGCTAGTTGAGCCCTCCTACATGTGGAGACAGTTTCAGTGTTCTGTTATTCCCACTGTGTACATACTGTTCAACATTTCACAAATGAAAACAGGAATATGCTTATTACCCCACTATTTTCATAAAAAGGACCCTGCTGGATCAGACCAGTGGTCCAACTAGTCCAGCATCCTGTCTCACGGAGTGACCAAACAGTTCCTCTGCAGGGCCAACAACAGGGCATAGAGGCTGAGGCCTTCCCCTGATGTTCCCCTGATGTTGCGTCCTGGCACTGGGATTCAGAGGCTGACTGCCTCTGAATGTGGAGGTTCCCTTTAGTCACCATGGCTATAGCCACTGATAGACCTATCCAGGAATTTGTGTAATCCCTTTCTAAAGCCATCTATGCCCGGGGCCATCACTACATCCTCGGGCAACAAATTCCACATTTTTATCACTCGCAGTGTAAAGAAGTATTTCCTTTTGTCCATCCTGAATTTATTGCCCATCAGCCTCATTGGATGCCTTTGAGTTCTATTTTTGGAGAGGGAGAAAAATTTCTCTTTGTCAGCTCTCTCTACCCCATGCATAATTTTATAAACTTCTATCATGTCCAAGGCTCCCTCTAAGCTGTGGAGTCTTGTGAGCAAGAATTCTACATTGTGAGCTACTGGCACTAAAGTTGTGAGCAAGCACTTTGGCTACTGCATAAGTTAGTTTGCTCTGGAGCCATCCTTCCTGAGCTAAGACAGAAATGTGTGAGCCGGAGGCTAAAAAACTGTGAGCTAGCTCACACTAACTCAGCTTAGAGGGAACACTGATCATGTCCCCCCCCTTACTTGTTTCTTTTCTGAACTGAAAAGTCCCAGATTCTTCAGCTTATCTTCATATGGAAGGCGCTCCAACCCCCTAATCATTAGAGGAGGAGGAGAGGAGATTGGATTTATACCCCACCCTTCACTACTCAAAGGCATCTCAAAGAGGCTTACAAACTCCTTTCCCTTCCCCTCCCCTCACCACAACAGACACCCTGTGAGGTAGGTGGGGCTCAGAGAGCTCTGACAGAAACTGCTCTTTTTCAAGAACAGCTGTGCCAGGACTATGGCTAACCCAATGTCATCCAGCAGGTGCAAGTGGAGGAGTGGGGAATCAAAACTGTTTCTCCCAGATTAGAGTCCTGCGCACATAACCACAACAGCAAACTGACTTTGGTGAATCAGATCCGTCTTGATCAGCAACCTTACAAGGGCCAACCAGATGCTTCTAGGAAACTATTAATCAGGGCACAAAATCAACATCTCTGCCCTCCTGTTTGTCTCCA
Source organism: Gekko japonicus (assembly GCF_001447785.1). Classification (NCBI taxonomy): domain Eukaryota; kingdom Metazoa; phylum Chordata; class Lepidosauria; order Squamata; family Gekkonidae; genus Gekko; species Gekko japonicus. Next base: position 2,522,717 of record NW_015165831.1, on the reverse strand, counting down.
CCACAAGAGCCACACAATGTCTAAAAAGGATAATTCATTTAGCCGTGATGGCTAGTAGACTTTTCCTTCTCCATGTATATGGCTTATCCATTTATGAATCCCCCCAGTCAATTGCCTTATTGCATATTAATGAACTAAACTTTAACTGAATGTTGTGTAAAATAGGACATCTTCGTTTATCCCGGATCTACTGCCAACCAATTTCATGGGGTGAACCAAAGTATCATCTATCACACATTACTAGAGGACGGATGGGGACACACACAGACACCTGAAAATGCTGTATTATTTAGAGTTGCCAACTTCCAGGTGGTGGCTGGAGATCTCCTGGTGACAAAGATCAGTTCCCCTGGAGAAAATGGCTGCTTTAAAAAGTGACTCTATGGCATGATACAAAACTGAAGCCCCTGCCCTCCCTCCAGATCTCCAGGAATGTTCCAACTCGGAGCTAGCAGCCCTATGCTGTGAGCAATGTTCTCTCTAAGCTGTGAAGTCTTGTGAGCAAAAATTCTACTTTGTGAGCTACTGGCGTTAAACTAAAGAGCAAACGATTTGGCTACTGCATAAATTAGTTTGCTCTGGAGGCCACCCTTCCTGAGCTGAGACAAAAATGTGTGAGCTGGAGGCTAGAAAACTGTGAGCTAGCTCACACTAACTCATCTTAGAGGGAACACTGGCTGTGAGCTCTCTTGTGAATGCGCTGTAGCATATCAACAAACTGAACACTGGTATGGTGCAGACACGTTTCTTCACTGCAGGGCTGCTCCCGTCACCTGCTCCTTCCTCCTCTACTGGGGGAAAGAAGCTCCATGATGTTTGCCCAAGATGGAGGAGATTGTGCCACTTCCATCTCATGCCCTTGGGCTGTGAGCTGTTTCTTTGCATGCCGAAGCAGGAAGAAAAGGTGATGGCGGCGTGAGGGGAGAGCCAGCCTGGGAAGAGAGCGGCTGCCACATATTGGCACTGACCTCTGCTGCTGGCTAGTAAATCAATAAGCAAACTGTGTGTGGGGTTCTTTCCAGACCTGCATTAACAAAAAGGGGCATGCCAGTGGCTGGGGGCAGGGACTGGCAACCCTACGTGAGCTTGCTGTCTCAAGTCTGACAATGGGTGGGGATGTAGCTGCATTACAGACTTCAACTGGTTTTAGGTTTAAAGTTAGGGTTACCAACAGGTGGCTGGGAAATTCCAGGAGATTAGGGGGTATAGCCTGGGAAGGGCAGGTTTTGGGGAGTTGGAGGGGCCTCAGTGGGGTTTAATGGCATACAGTCCACCCTCCAAAGCAGCTGTTTTATCTAGGGAAACTGCTCTCTGTAGTTTGGAGATCAGCTGTAATTCCAGGAGCTATCCAGGCCCCACCTGGAGGGTGGCAACCCAAGAAAACAGATGACATACTGGAAGATCTGTGACCGGGGGGATAATTCTAAAGTAGTTCTTTATGCTTTCTCCTGTTGTTATTGCATTGCACATCATTTACTGTCTACGTTTCTCAGGGGTTTCGCACTGTTTTAAAAGTTTCACCAGCCTTGAGTTGGTCTATAAAGGAAGTAGAGACTGTGGCTCAGTGGAAGAGTTGGGGTGGGGCTGTGGCTCAGTGGAAGAGTTGGAATCTGGAGAGGGTGGGGTTTAAGGGAGGGGAGGGGCCTCAGCAGGGTATAATGCCATAGAGACCACCCAGGGGAACTGATCTTGGTTCGCTGGAGTGGAAGAGCTTCTGGTTTGCATGCAGGAGATCTCAGGTTCAATCCCTGGCCTCTCCAGTTAAGAAAAGGGCCAGGCCGTAGGTGACGTGAAAGACCTTCGACGGAGGCCCTGGAGAGCCACTGCCCGCCTGAGTAGGCACTACTGACCTTGATGGACCAAGGGTCTGATTCCATATAAGGCAGCTCCATGCGTGTCTGTTCATGTAAGTAAATAAATAAATCTCCAGTGCTTCTTAAAATGACTAAGCAGCAGCTTTCAGGGTCTGGGTGCAGTACGGGGGAAGAGTAGGTGATATATTTAGGGTTGCCAGCTCTGGGTTACGAAATACCTGGAGTTTTGGGGGGTGGAGCCTGTGGAGGGCAAGGGTTGGGGAGCGGAGGGACTTCAGCATGGTATAATGCCATAGAGACCACCCTCCAAAGTTTCTCCGGGGAACTGATTTTGGTTGCCTGGAGAACAACTGAAATAGTGAGAGACCACCAGGTGCCACCATAGGGATGCCAGCCTCCAGGTGGGACCTGGGGATCCCCTGGAATTACAGTTTATCTCCAGACGACAGAGATCAGTTCCCCTGGAGAAAGGGATGCTTTGGAGGGTGGACTCTGTGGCACTGTACCCCACCGAGCTCCCTCCCCTCTCTAGGCTCCATCCCCAAATCTCCAGGAATTTCCCAACCTGCATCTAGCAACCCTACCCACCCATCCCCCGCTGGTTGCCAGGTTGGCAACCCTAGAGATATCCCCCCCACCACCATGTTGAATACTTTCCCCAAAGTTGCTATTTGCCTCATTGCAGAAATCACGCTTGTTGCCTGGATCTGTTTCCCTCAGCATGGCAATTCTGTGGAGCAATTTGAGCAATTTGAGTAGAAAAATGGAGTCACACACCCCTGGCCTGAAACTGAATCAGGGCCCCCCAGAACTTCTGTTCAGAAATTAAAAACTCTTCCTAGTTGTGTTACAGCTAGTTTGGCTCTGAGAGTCACCATTCTCTCCCTTCTTGCTCTACCAGTGGCATTGAGAATCTCTGATCAGGTTCTCAACATCCTTGCCAAACAACAGTTCCCAGGATTCCTTGGGGACAGCCATGACAGTACAAGTGGTATAGAGGTTTATTGTAGACATGCCTCCAGGAAAAGAAAAGGGAGAGAGGAGTGGCACGGTGCGTGAATCACACTGAGTTATTTATTACCAGGATACCAGGATTGTCAACCTCCAGGTGGCACCTGAAGATCTCCCACTATTACAATTGATCTCCAGCGAACCAAGATCAGTTCCCCTGGGTGGTCTCTATGGCATTATATCCTGCTGAGGCCCCTCCCCTCCCTTAAACCCCACCCTCTCCAGATTCCATCCCCCAAATCTCCAGGTATTTCCCAACCCAGAACTCGCAACTCTGTTTGTTACAATCACAGACCAACATGGCTAGTGCTGTGTTACACACACTAATTTGAAAACCAGAGATAGGAGGGTTCAGCTAGGACTTTCCAAGGCAGGACAGCAAAATCAAAACCATTTTTAAAAGTAAAGATAATCAATGCAGCGTTGGTTTCATATCCCCCCCACACCTGTCCTACTGTGCAATTGCCTGGCCTCTTGGCTTGCTGGCGTAAGAATTTTTGTAATATTTTGAGACAAAGGTTGATTTCCTTTGCTTCGCCCTCTTTAATTGGCGCTTCCTAAAATACGCTTGTGGGCTTAGCTTCTTTTGCCAGCTTTCCTCTGCTTGCTCTGGCAATTGGTTCGCCCGCTGCAGGGAAAATAAGCAGCTTTGACTGAGGATGCGAGACCTCTGGGAAGCTTGAGGGAAACAGACACTTTATACTTAACAATCAAGCAAGGCTGCCTTCAGCTTTGGAGAGAATCTTTACCAAATGTTTGGGATTTACAAGAGGGAAGTAAGCCGGATTGTTTTTTAAGTGAAAAAACAACCTCAAAGATTTTTAAGTTAAGGGGCATTGAACTTCCTGGTCTGCCAGTGGCAAGTGAATAGCTATGAAAATCTGTTTATAAAAGTTATTTAACTTGTAGAGGTCTCTGTCTCAAGGTACGATGAGGACCTTTGGGTGAGATCGATGTAAAGGGTTTAGACCAGTGATGGTGAACCTTTTAGAGACCGAGTGCCCAAACTGCGACCCAAAACCCACTTATATATTGCAAAGTGCCAACACGTCAATTTAACCTGAATACTGAGTTTTTCCTTTAGAAAAAACAAGTCATACATTAACTTAAGATGATCCAAACAAAGTAAGGAAAGCAATCCCAAATGCTTTCATTTACTTAAAATTATTTGGCAGAGAATTCGACACTTTAATGATGGTCTGGGCCTGGCTGGAGCGATGGCACGTGTGCCTACAGAGAGGGCTCTGAGTGCCACCTCTGGCACCCGTGCCATAGGTTCGCCACCACTAGTTTAGACCATGGAGGAGGAAAAGTTTATCAGTGGTGATTAACCATAATAGAATGTCCATGTTCAAAGGCAGTGCAATTTGAAGTATATACAGGGCTGGAAAGCTTTTACCTTCCTGCCCATGGGCTTTCTAGAACAGTCTGGTTGATCACTGTTGGAGATCAGGAATTAAGCAGACTCTTTCTCTGATCCAGCATGCATCTTATTAAGTTCTTATACTACCTTAGATACATTCTGTGGACTTTTCTACCAGCATCTATCTATATATCTAATTCCAAAGATGCCCCCTGTGTGCGGATACCTAAATCCGCGCATCGGGGGCACCAGGGGGGGAGGGAGATTTTTGTGCACACTTGGTACGGTCCCCAGGTGTGCACAAAAATCTTAAAACCTGAAAAAAATATTGGGGGGGGATACTTAAATCCCCCCAAAAGTAACAGAGCGTCCCCTGCGCCTGCGCAGGGAACGCTCTGCGAACTCCCTCGCTGCCGCCGCTTGGGAGGGGGAAGAGAGCAGCGAGGCCCGAGCGGCAAGCTGCTCGGGCCTTGCTTTGTAGTGGGAAGGGGTGGGTAGACCTGGCCTCTGGAGGGGGGGCGCTCCAGGGCAGGGGGGTAATTGAGCCAGGGGGTGGATGGGGGTGGAGGAGATGGAGGAACCGGCGGGATGGGGGGGGAACTTACCTCCTCCTTCTGCTTCCTCCTCTGCCTCCTGTGTGGAGGTCCCTCCCCCCCCCGCATCGCGGGTCCTGCCCCCTTGTCTCTTACTTAAAGCTAACAACAGAGCCTCCATGTCTAGATGCATTGTACCTCCAAATACCTAATGTAGGGAGATAAACAGTGGGGGGAATGTCTTTAGCCTTTAGGCCCTGCTTGTAGACTTCCTAATGGTAGAAAACCAGATGCTGGAATACACAGGCTTACAGTCGGATCCAGCAGAGTCCTTCATCTGTTCTTAAACAATTGGTTCTGAATTGTGCCACCCAATATTTGGAAAATCCAAAGTAATCTGCTCATTTTCTCAAAGGCAAAGTTTGAACATCCACTGATAAGTGCTGTTGTTCTAAAATGTGACCAGTTTCCTGTCAAGCATCTCAAAGAGTGGCTTGGTGGTATATGTATATGTTTAAAGGCTCAGACAAGATAGCATGCTGCTGCTGAAGCTGTATGTGATCCATTCAGTGTACTCCAGAATCCTTCCCATGTTGGAGACAGTGATGAAATGGGAAGAGAATCCATAGCTCAGCAGTAAGGAGACTTTGAGATGGGTATCTGGTTCAGGGGGTTGTTCCACCAGTGTTAGAGCATCTGCCCTGCACACATAGGGATGCCAGACACCAGGTGGGACCTGGGGATCCCCTGGAATTACAGCTCATCTCCAGACTACAGAGATCAGCTCCCCTGGAGAAAATGGAGGCTTTGGAAGGTGGACTCTATGACATTGTACTTCACTGAGGTCCATGTCCTCTCCAGGCTCCATAACCAAGTCTCCAGGGGTTTTCCACCCTGGATCTTGCAACCCTACCCTCCATTTGGCGAGGGACCTGGCAGCCCTATGCACACAGAAGGTCCCTAGCCAAAAGGATTCCCTGGCAGCTGGCACTGGGAACAGTCCCTTTCTGTCTAAAATAAGGGAAAGCCGCCATCTTGTTGAAGTAGACAACAACACTGGGCAGGATGGACCAATAATCTGATTCAGTGTAAAGTGGCTTCATATGGCAAAAATGAGTGGGTATGGAATACGGGTGGGTGGGATAATGAAAGAACCACTGCAGATTTTAAAAAGTTCACCCATTGCACCATATTCTTTGAGTGCTGTTGGTGGGTTGCGGCATTTAATTTCTCATGAGAGAGGTGCCAGGTTTCAGATTTGCCAAGTGTTGGACTAGGATCTGGGGAACCCAAGTTCAAATCCCCAGTCCTGCCATAGACGCTTGCTGGGTGACCTTGAGCCAATCATACATTCTCAGCCTAACCTACCTGACAGGGCTGTTAAGAGCAGAAAATGGGGGAGAGGAGAATGATGTAAACTGCTTTGGGTCCCCATTGGGGTGAAAGGTGAGATAAGACGAGCCCTGCTGGATCAGACCAATGGTCCATCTAGTCCAGCATCCTGTCTCACACAGTGGCCAACCAGTTCCCCTGGAGGGCCAACAACAGGGCACAGAGGCCAAGGCCTTCCCCTAATGTTGCCTCCTGGCTCCAGGATTCAGAGGATTAGTGCCTCTGAATGTGTGGAGATTCCCCTCAGTCACCACGGCTAGTAGACTTATCCTCCATGAATCTATCCCTTTCAAAGCTGTTTATTCCTATAAGAACATAAGAAGAAATAAAGTAAGTAAATAAATATCTGCCTTAGAAGGAAAGCTTGCTTGAAATTCTAAGTGTATGGTGGTAGTCTGCAATTGCTCAGGTGGTGTTTAAAGGGAAAGCATTCTAAACATTCTCATAGTCATACCCTATTTCTTGGTTCCTGGAGAGTGGTGGGGTGTTCATGGATACGGCTAGTGGAGGAGAGATCTCCATGAGTACTAGAGCATATGACAGAGCACAATTTTCAAACCGTGCGGAGCAGTTACTTTGGGCAACAAAATTGCTTGGCTGTCATCAAATATGGGAAAGTCTATTTTGTCTACTGAAAAATCTCAGTGGTTTGAGTCATTCTCCCTGTTACCTGTAGGTGAACTACATTACACTGTCAATGCGCCCAAGTTTTCCAGTTTCTAGAATGTTCAGAAGTTCATTAGAACGTTGGTATATCCAGTATTAAGTCAGAAGCCACTATTTATACACGAGATATGAATTTCAACTTACGCCCCCTCCGCGATTGCTTGGTTCATTTCCCTCCTGCGTTTTGGAATCTGGGCCACGGGCAGACAGAGGAATGATTGTGTGCAGGGTAGAGCTACACCCATTCCTTACACATCCTCGTGCCAGCCCAGGAAACGCTTTGCCTTGTTCTCCTGTGCACTGCCAGACGCGGAGCTGTCGCTGGGAAGGCAGGCAGCGCATGATCTCAGTTTGGAAAATACCCTCTCAGACACTGACGATAGTTTTGACGTTCCCAGTTTTCCTGCAAAATGAAATGCTGGATGGAAATACAAGCCATTTTTCTTATTTCTGTAGCCCTGGCAAGATGCGGTACTTGTAATTATTAGTGAAACTACTTTTCATTGGTACAGGACCCTTTTGATTTGGCAACACTTTTTATAAAATGTTTGTTAAGGACCCCTGCAGTTCAAATATATAGGTCAGGTTTCTGGTACATGTAGCGAATGTCAAGTGAATGCAAAGACCTATTTTATGTGAGAGGTCTTGTTTGTTTTGTTTGTTGATATGACAACGGGCTGGCTGGGTGATGAATGGTCTCCCTAGCCCAGCATCCTGGTTCCAGCCAGTGTTGGTCAGCCAGCTTCCTTTTGGAAGGCCCAAAATAGGGCATGAAGGTAATGTCTTCTCCCTTGTTGTTTGTCCCTTAGTGATCTGGTTTTCAGAGGTATACTGCCTGTGAACATGGAGGTTCTCTTTCACTATATTGGAAGCTACTTACGTCAGACAGAATGTTAAAAACTCTTCCAGGTCAGAGCTTCTGAATTCTACAGCCAGGAGGCAACATCCGGGGAAGGCCTTGGCCTCCGTGCCCTGTTGTTGGCCCTCCAGAAGAACTGGTTGGCCCCTGTGTGGTATAGGAAGCTGGACTAGATGGACCATTGATCTGATCCAGCAGGGCTCCTCTGATGTTCCTTTGTTCTTCATTTAAGAGCAGCCTTGTTGGATTTGACTAGGTAGACTGCCTCTGAGCGTGGGGGCTCCATTTAGCTGTTATGCCCTAGAGGCATGTGACCCCTATGAATGTGTTTAATCCTTTGAAAATACATCTCAGTTAGTGGCCCTCACCACATCCCTCTACAGTGGAAGGCCAATTTTTGTCCATAATGTCCCCTTCCTTCTTTAGAAGGTGCAAATTTAAGCAGTTTTAGCGGTTTGTCACAGGAAAATACTTCCTCCAGAGACAGCGCTTTAGTGCATATCTAGTAAGGTGGTAAGGCTTATACCTGTAATCAGGTCTATTTTTGGGCAGGAACGCACAGGAACGGAGTTCCGGCTGGCTCCCAAGTTGGCCACACCCAGCAGGAACTCATTAGCATAATAGGCCACACCCAACAGCAGAAACTCATTAGAATTGGCTACATTAGGGGTGTGTGGCGTAACATGCAAAGGAGTTCCTGCAACAAAAAAAGCCCTGGGTTTTGACAACAAACAAGGTAAACAGAATAAGAAGCAAAAGGTGGGTGTGGCTGGATGGCCACACTTCTGGTAACATGGGAATGTGGCTTAATATGCTAATGAGTGGTGCAGTCAGGGGGGGTGGCCTAATATGCTAATGAGTTTCTGCTGCTGGGTGTGGCCTATTATGCTAATGAGTTCCTGCTGGACTTTTTCTACAAAAAAAGCCCTGCCTGTAATCGAAATATTTGTAATTAAAATATCTGACATATTCATGGGAAATAGATCCTATTAGTCCGGATTTCTAACTGGAACCCTCCGTAGTCAGAGACAATCTACCAGAAGCTGTAGACAAATGACAGGGGAACAGCCACTGCCGTCATGACCTACTTGTGATCTTTCCAAGCACATTTGGCTGGCCATTGATAAAAACAGGATGAAGGACTAGATGAAATCCAGCAGCACAGTTCTTATGTTCTTAATCACATCATGCATAAATAGAGCGGGAATTCACTGGCACATTTGTATTGTATTTCTTCAGGCACAAACATGGATTAGGCTGGCATCTTGCATTCTGAGAAATCAGTTTCCCTCCTGTTTTGGATTTGCTATTTCTGTATTTGGTACCCAGTATGGGCACAATCCAGCCGAGTTTAAGCACACAGAAGATCCACGAGTTTTAGTGGGAGACATATACAGCCTGACCTGTGGCTCCTGTGGGAGCAATCCTAAGCAGATCTACTCAGAAGTAAGTCCCATTGTATTCAGTGGGGCTTACTCACCAAAAAGTGTTTTTAGGATTGCAGCCTATGTTATGTTTGTTCAGTAAATCTTGCTACATCCAATAAGGATTACTCTCAATGAAGTGTGCATTGAATCCAAGCCATAAGTACATGTTTAACTTTCCTGGGGCTTCAAAAGTGCTTCAAGAAGGACTTTGAAGAGGCAGCATAAAAATATTTTACATTAAATAAATAGTAATTCTGGCTGGATCATGTTGTTGTACTGTTGACGCATTTACCTCTATTGCACTGTTTGCCTTCCTGTATATCACTCACAATTCAGCCCCAGGGCACAAGAATAAGAAAAAATATATTCCGCTGCACACATACAGAGTATATTCCCTTTGCCATTGAATCAGTGCAGCCTACCTAGGATTAAGGAGCAGGGCGTTATCGAGTTGCCAACCTCCAGGCTGGGCCTTGAGTTCTGGAATTACTAATGATCTCCAGACTGGAGAGATCAGTTCCCCTGGAGGAAAGGCAGCTTTGGGGAGTGGACTCTATGACCTCACTTCCCTGCCGGGTTCCTTCCCCTCTCCAAGAGGTATCCTTCCCAGGCCCCGCCCCCAAATCTTCAGGAATTTCCCAACCCAGAGCCAGCAACCCTATTTCTACATCTTATGGTAGGTTTTCTAGATGTATTTTAGCCCCAGAATGAATTATTTTAAAAATTAAACCATAGCCTTGCCCAATAATCTCATATAGGGCTGCCAATCTCCAGGTGAGCCCTGAAGTTCTCCTGGAATCACAACAGATTTCCAGACTATAGTATGGAGATCGGTTTCCCTGGAGAAAATGGCAGTTTCAGAGGGCAGACACTACGGTATACCATAGATTCTAGGGGAAATGCCTCCCCCAACTTCCCCTTCCTATGTCACTGCCCCCAAATCTCCAGGAATTTCCCGAATCACAGTTGGCAACCCTACATAAGAAAATAAGCTGTTGCTTCTAGTGTGAGTTGGGATGGGGTAGATGAGGCACTCTGCACTTGCTCAGGGACACTGTCATGTTGTTATTTCCCTCAAAGGGAGATGAAGCATTCTGCCACATTTGCCTTTGTTATTACTTTAAATTTAGGAGACCTTGGGCTCTGATTGTGGAAACCAGTTCCAAGCCTTAACTGAGGCTCACTTTCATCCCTCTCATGAGAATCACTGGGAAGGTGTTTTGAGTCCACCAGATGGGAATACTGTGTTTTCATAGGGCCAGGAAACCATCCACTGCCGCTTCAGAAACCCGCCCATGTTGGCTCCTGGCTCTTCCCTGTTGCCTGCCTCCCTCCGAGGCACATTGGCTCAACAGATGTGGAACTTCTGGTAACGTGAAACACATGGACTCTTTTGGAAATGTGTTGGGGCTTGCTGTGAGAGTCCAGAGCAACTAGCTGTCCCAAGAGTTAATGGTGTTGGAATAAACAATGTCTGGAGGAAGAAGAAGAAGAAGAAGATCCTAAAGGGAGCAGCAGGAAGACAATTAGATAGGATAGTGAGGACCGACGCCACCTTCTTTCTCCTGTTAAGTGCCATTCCTTGTCTGTCTCCAGATTGCTACTCTTAGGCCAAGTTCCTTTTTCTTTTGGGAAGTGCGACAGCCCCCCCCCCCCTCTCGCTCACCGAGAGATGTGGTTAGGAACCTCTCTCTGTCTCTCCTTTTTCCTATCAACTATGTTAGTTACTAAATAAACCTTTATTTACTCTTTAATCAGGTTGTGCACCACTGCTGTGTTAATTACTCAGCCAACAAATGGCTGGTTGGAGATTTGAACCCAGACCTCCAAACTCCTAATCTGACTCTCTAACCACTATACCACCCTGGCTTTATAACTGCTGCAGCCTCATCCTCCCTCAGTATGTGGTTGGCTGTAACATCTGGCTTCCCATCTCTCTTTCTCCATCTTTCCAGGATTTGGTACCCCATTTAACATTGACGTGAAAAGACCTCAGATTTTCCGTGGCCCCCAGGAAGCCCAGTTTGGGTACAAAGTCCTGCAGCACACAGCCGGAGGGCAGAAATGGTAAGTATCAATTAAAACCCAGGTTTGAAAGCTTTCCTGGAACAGCTGGAATCAGTGCTGATGTTTTCCCTGTTTCTAATGAATTTTCACCAAAACTTATTTATTTATTTATTTATTTGATATTTAGCCCGCTGTCCCCACAAGCAGGCTCAGGGCGGGTTAAAACAGAGTTAAGTTAATACATAATAAAAATATAATACAACTTAAAATATATAATAATCTATAAATCATAAAAGACCAGTGTAAATTTCCTAACGTTACTAGACATTACCAAAAACATTTGATGGCATCTGCAACCCAAGTCTAATTGTGGTAATTGTAGATAGAACAATACAGTGCAAATAGGCGGGTGAGAATCTGCCAAGGTGGAATAAAACAGGGCAGAGCAGAGCAGGGGAGGCCATTAAAGACGAATTGCCGCCACCTCAACCATCTTGCAGGCCCTGTGGAACTGCATTAAATCCCGCAGGTCCCGGATCTCAACTGAGTGTTCCACAGGAGAGTGGGATTTATACTACAGCATCCAAGAAAATTGTGCAGTTCTCCAAGAAGCTGGGGATGCTTCTCCTTCAAAGCCTGCAAACAACTGGGTATAAACCTACCTTTGCACCCACGGAAGGAAGCGAAATTACTGGTATTCTGTTCCTTCCACACAGGGCTCTTGTTCTGGCTCCTTTCACTCAAATTGTAGCATGTTTAATTTGGGCTTCCACATGACATCGTTGCACTTCTTCCAACTTCGTTCCAGGAAGATCACATCTAAAGCAGGTTTGGGAAAGTGTGGCAGGGTAGGTACAGATTTCTGTACCTCCTTGCTAGGCTTGCTGTTTGCCTGGGAGCGGTGGACAAATTCCACCTGTGAGCTCCAGGCCCTGCTGCGGCTCTTCACTCCAGTGGGATCAAAAAGTAGGGTAGGGTAGGGTGCAGTGTCACAACATCACTTCCTGTTTGTACCTGGAAATGACATCACAATGCTCTAGAAATTTGCACATGTCTAGGGATGAGTGAATTCCTAGAGCACTGAGACATCATTTCTGGTGTGTGGTGTGACACTGTGTGTGTGTGATGTTGCTCCTCACCTCCAAAATACTCCTGCTGATTGCGAGAACTCCGTTGGCAACCCTACAAGTCCCCACCCACATCCATCACCATTTTGCTTCTGTGTACCAATCCCTCCCCACCGCCAGTGGGCTTTTGCTTGTTATTTTAATTATTATCAGTAACCTGCATATTGCTATAGTGTTAAAACACCATAGTGACCTCCTGATTGCTGATTTTCAAAAACCTGGTGGTGGCAGGGAGTAGGAATGGCAAGCAGAAGGGAATACATTTTCGTGTGAAAGCTCTGTTGCTGTTGCAAATGCCTTCCTCACCTTGTCAGGCAGGCTGTTCCACAAAGTGGGATCTACAACAGAGAATGTGTGGGCACAGGCAGCTGCTGATCTTGCCCATTTGCTCAGATGGAGTTGGGGTCATCAGCATATTGATGACACCCAGCTCCAAAACCACAAAGGTTTCTCCTATGGGCTTCATGTAGAGATTAAATAGGAAGGGGGGATAAGACTGAGCTCTGTGGCACCCTACAGTACAAATCCCACATAGATAAAAACTGGTCTTCCACAGCAACTCTCTGAGTCCAGGCCCTAAGGAAAGATTTAAACCAATCTGAAGCACATCCTGAAATACCTACTTCTGCCTTCAGACATCTCAACAAGATGGCACGGTCCATCGTATCAAAGGCTGCTGGTAAATCCAAGAAGAGCAACAGGGAAGCCAAGTCCTTGACTACATTTAAACTGAGACCACAACTGAAAGCTACCAGCACCTTCTCCATCCCATAGTCTGGTCTGAAACTAGATTACGGTAAAGGTTCCCTTGCTCGAAAGCCAGTCAAATCCGACTCTAGGGTTGCGGTGCTCATCTCCGTTTCAAAGCCGAAGAGCCAGCGCTGTCTGAAGACATTTCCGTGGTCATGTGGCTGGCATGACTAAACACCAAGGCGCACGGAACGCTGCTACCTTCCCACTGAAGTGGTACCTATTGATCTACTTGCAATTTCTTGCTTTCAAACTGCTAGGTTGGCAGGAGCTGGAACTAGAGACGGGAGCTCACTCCGTCATGCGGCACACTCGGGTCTCGAACTGCTGAACTACCGACCTTCCACAGCCTGCAGTTCAGCGTCTTAACCACTTGAGCCACCGCAGCTCCTATGAAACTAGATTAGAAGGGGTCTAAAGCAGATGAGTCATCCATGAAAACCTGGAGTTATTTGGCAGCCATTTTCTTGATCACAGTTGCCTAGAAAGGGCTTATTATAGACTGGATGATAATTGGCCACAACTGAGGAAAGGCACCCTGAGTCAGTGGTTGATTTATGATGGACATCAAAGGTTCATTGATGTGATCCTTACAAGATTTAAGCAACTAATTTGGACAGGGATCCCTAATAAAAGTGGTGGCCTTCACAGATCACCAAATCCTGTCAATGTCTATCGTTGTAACTGAGCCAAAGTCCTGACCTAGATAGCCCAGGCTAGCCCAGTCTCGTCAGATCTTGGAAGCTAAGCAGGGTTGGCCCTGGTTAGCATTTGGATGGGAGACCAGGGAATGCCAGGGTCGCAACGCAGAGCCAGGCAAATGGCAAACCACTTCTGAATGGCTCTTACCATGAAAACCCCATGGGGTCACCATAAGTCAACCACGACCTGAAGGCTGAGTCAAAATGATCCCTAACTGGAGCAGATGATGCACTGGACATTTCTACTGCCTGAGCTAGTGGCATGCAAATCAGAACATATTGGAGTGATTTCATTAGCAAAAGAAACTTGCCATGAGTGTCACAATTCATCATCAGCTTCTGAGAATTTAAGGACTCAGACTTAGAAGTTAGCAAATGTCAACATCCCATAAACAACTGAGCACTAATGGAAGCCGTGATTGTGGAGAAATAAGATTACTTTGCAGCCGTAACCATCACCGCCTTGTAGACATTCTGGTGAACTCTGCAGCACGCTCCATCAAATTCCCTCTGAGTTTTCTGCCAGAGCCTGTCTAGCCGTCTCCCTGCCCTCTTCCAGTCTCCCAGCTCCATACTAAACCGAGGAACTGGAATCTACTGTGAGGGTAGGAGAAGATGGGGCAGGGGGGACAACCTATCAATAGCTTCCAGGAGATTTGCATTCCAGTTTCCCACCACATATGTGGATGCCTGGTGCTTGAGAGCCAAGCTAGATTCATTACATTTTTTTCCGAAAAAAACAACTGTGGATTTGTCAACAATTGTGAGCACACCGTCAAGGAGAGAGGAGCTGCTTGATCTTTTTCTTTTAGCAGGGGTCATTTCGTAGAAAAAGAGCTAGGGGAACTCATTAGCATAACTCATTAGCATATGCCACACACCCTGACATCAGGGGCCCGGCGGTGGACCTGCAAGGCCAGCGGGAGTGCGAGGAAGCCCCGCCAAGGCCCTCCCTGGCCCCAAGCAGGCAGGGGTGGGGAGAGGCAGGGAGGGAGCAACTTACCCTCCCTCTTCTCCTGCCTCCTCCTGGCTGAATGAGGGCTGGAAGCGGGGCGGCCGGAAGCAGGGGGCAGGGCTTCGTCGTGTGCCCCGCCCCCCTGCACCTCACGCGGGGGAACTGCGATCCCCCCCCAAATCGACCTCTGTCTTTTAGGCTTTTTTAAAAAATAGTTTAAAATTGTAACACACACATCATGCTCCTTACAAGTTGGAAGATGGTTTGGAGGGGACAATTATGAGCAGGCAAACAGTTCTGCAGGGCCTGTGAAACAGCGCTGTTCTGCCAGGCTTTCAGTTGAGGCAGTGGACATCCAATTAGTTGGCCTCCTTGCTTAGAGGTTGCCCTGGCCATTAGCCCTATGTGGAGTCCTGGTGCTATGTGAGCTTAGTGTGACTGACTCCAGTTACCATCAGTCCGGCTTATGGAGGTTCTGAACTGTTATATTTAATTCACCATCTTTTTATTGAATCATTGCTTAATGATTTCAGCTGTCTTAATTATAGTAACTGGTCTTAAATTGTTCATGCACTTTGTTGTAACCCACCCTGAGCCCATTTCGGGAAGGGCAGGATATAAATTTAACTAATAAATAAATACATTTAAAAGGTTAAGTGTTCCTCCCTCTGGTTGCTTATATAACCTCTTTCTGTGTGGGTTCTACGGGGTTAATTCAGGAATAGAACTTGCAAGACAAAGTGCTTTAAAGGAGAAAATGTCTTACACTCAGCCTTTCCGCCATACAGAACAGTGCAACAAAATTGATGCAGCGAGCACATAAATATAGGACAGGAAATGCAAGTCTCAGTTAAGCAACTGGTTCTTGCTGGCAACACTTTGTGGTGAGTTAAGTCCTGCTTCTCAAGACCACCATGGTTAAGGATTCTTCTCATCCACTTCTCTTCCCAAAGAATTCAGTTCCAACAGACTGGACAACACAATCACCAGAATGCACTCTGCAGCTTGAAAGATACAGTCCTTATACAAGGTGACAAGAGCCCAGAAGATTTTATCAAACACCCAAACAATCAGCCTCTTTGCTGAGAAACTTCGTACACTGTCGTGGCCCCTTCTGGACTAAACCAACTAGTTCTTCCACACAGGGATTTTTTCCTGCTCAGAAACAGGAATTCCCTGCCTTAAAGGGGAACATTCACATGACATTGTGGCTCCTTCCAAGCACAATGCATGGCATACCCTTCCCTTTTAATCTGGAGGGAAAAAATGTAACTGTTTTTCCTGCAGATTAAAGGCAAATCATTGGAGTGGCTGCCAGTAGGGTGAGACCTGGGGATCCCCCAGAATTACAGTTTATCTTCAGACAACAGAGGTCAGTTCTCCTGGAGAAAATGGAATCTTTGGAGGGTGGACTCTGTGGCTCTGTACCCCACTGAGATCCCTGCCTTCCCCAGGCTCCAACCCCCAGATCTCCAGGAGTTTCCCGATGTGGATCTGGCAGCCCTACCACCCAGCCCCCCACCAGTGGCCGGGGGGAACCTGGCAAGGCAACCCCAGCTGCTAGAGGGTGCCCAGGTGGACGTTCCTGGAGAAAAAGCTATGGTCTGATTTCAAAATGGTTTGGGGCAGCTTACTGCCATATGCCATCGCCTCCACTTCCCCCAAGCCCTTTAAAGGGCTTTTCCTCCTCTCCCTGCTGATGTACACTGGCCCCGGCCACACGTGCCGGAAAACGCGCGGGGGAGGCGTGGCTGTTTGCCCTGGAGCAAAGTAAAGCGTGGCAGCCCGATCACACGTCCTGTGGAGTTCCCGTGGCTACGCTGTTAGGTGCCGATCACACGCCTATCCTGAAGTGCGGCAAAGAAGCAGCGCGGTGCGATCACATTGGCAATCGCTAGGCGCCGCTTCCATGGCAACCGGAATTTTTTTCCTCACTGAAGTTTGCGCATGTGCATGATTGTTTGTGTGCATCCTGTGGAGACTTTAAAAAAAATCTGGTTTGGGACGGGACATGGACAGGCGCCGGATGCCATGGGATTCCAGCGGAAACGCGATCAGACGCCCGCCCCTGCCCCACGTTTTCCAGAAACTAGTACACTCTTTGTGGTACTTTTTTACTCCGCATCTTCCGCGAGAAGCCACGGGTTAGCCATGGGTGCACTACGCCTCCCAGGTGTTCTGGTGTGATTGCGCCCGGAAAATCCGTGGGACTATCGTGCCTTCACCGCAGCAAATGCTCCTTGTGAACGGGGCCACTGTAATGTTACAGAGTAGCTAAGCAGGGAAAGTGAGGGAAAGACGGGTTTCAGGGCCATGGACGGGTTTCAGCCCCATGTGGAAGTAACCCCTCTTTCTCTCCTTTCACCCTCTAATCTGGAGAATGGGGTTTGATTCCCCACTTCTCCACATGAAGCCTGCTGGGTGACCTTGGGCCAGTCACAGTTCTTTCAGGACTCTCTCAGCCCCATTTACCTCACAGGATGCCTGTTGTGGGGAGAGGAAGGGAATGCGATTCTAAGTTGCTTTGAGATTCTTTAAAGTAAAGAAAAATGGGATATAAGAAACCAACTCCTCCTCGACCTCTTCTTCTTCTTCTTCTTCTTTTCCCTTTAGCTTCCTGTAGGTGGTTTTCCTGGGGGGAAATAACCATCAGGGAGAAAAAGAATCACAGAGCTATGTGTGAGCCGTATGGCTATGATAGTTAAAGCTCTAACCTGACTGATCATTCTTCTTTCATGGTACCTCAAAGTGTCTCTCCCCTGAGAAGGGCTACCTCACAGTGCCTAACAACAGGGGCATAGTGTTTGCATCCCTGCCTGCTGTGGAGTCACTGGATGACTCTGGGACAATTTCAACAAAATCTACCTGTCAAAGGTCTTGTGTGAGGATGAAATGGGACAACCTCCACACACTATGCCCTGAGCTCCTTGGAAACAGGGCAGGATAGAAATGTGAGGAATGATAAATAAAATAGATCAATAGCACCCCCAGTCTGTCGCTGGTTTGATTTCCCATTCTTTGTCGTAAGTTCAAGGCAGACATCCCATTAGGATTGCCAGCTCCAGGCTGGGAAATACCTGGAGATTTGGGGGCTGAAGCCTGAGGAAGGTGGGTTTTGAGGCATAATGCCCTAGAGTCCAACTTCCAAAGGGGCCATTTTCTCCAGGTGAAAGGATCTCTGTCACCTGGAGATAATTTGTAATAGCAGGAGGTCTCCAGCTACTACCTGGAGGCTGGCAACCCTACATCCCATATCTGGCCTCCAGGCCTCACTTCTGCTTGTTACAGTCAGAAAACGAAATGCTAGGCTGGATCTCTGATTTCCCCACGTGGACATCAGCTGATTTTTTCCTAAGAGAAGAAGAACAAAAGGAAACTATTGCCAGTGGTTGCTGCCTGAAAAGGATTCACAGGAGAAATTCAGAGTGCCGGATATCCATTAGGAGGAACCCAGGACAGCTAGAGAATTGGACATGGAGATCATACAAATACAGGAAACGCAAATACTTGAATGAGTTCAGGGACTTATGGACAGTCCTGACGGATGTCAGTGGGTGTTTTGGAGCAAAGGTTTGGGCGGTTGCCCCATGGCAGCCTGCCATTTGAAACCTGTTCTGGTGAATGGGTTCACCATGTGTCCAGCTTTTATTCCTGAAAATTAGATTGTCAGGAACCCGGGGGCTCAAACCAGATCCTCAGGGTCTCAGACTGGGGATAGGATTACCAGATTCTCATAAAACAACAGCCCGGTTTCTCTGTTGTCTTTGGCAGTAGCTCAAGTGGCACAAATCAGCGGGTCAGGCTTTGTCAGGGTATCGGGGGTTGGCATCATCACTTAGTCATTTCTGCCGACCAAGCTCCTGCAAAAGGCCAGGCTGCAGGCAGTGGCAGCTCAGCAAAGGGCTCAGTGGTAGAGCATCTTCTTTATGCTCTAAGCACAAGAAGTTGTTTTTCTGTTGTTCCAGAAGGTCAGACCAGAGCCAGTGGACTGAAATTAAATCAAGAGTTTTCGGCTAAACATTAGGAAGAAATTCCTGATCGTTCCTCAGCGGAACAGGCTTCCTCGGGAGATGGTGGGCTCTCCTTCTTTGGACGTTTTCAAGCAGAGGCTAGATCACCCTCTGACAGCAATGCTAATTCTGTGAATTTAGGCAGATCGTGAGAGGGAGGGCAGGAAGGGATGAGCAGACGCTCAGCTTTTGTGGCCCTTTCTTTATAAAAAAAATTAAACGTTAATAATATATCCCCTCAAGAATAATATATCCCCCTTTCTTATATGCCCAGGGTAATGCTGATTGCCACTTTGGGGTCACGAAGGAATTTTCTTCCAGGCCAGATTGGCCCAGGATTCCTGAAGATTTTTTGCATTCCTTTGGGCATAAAGCAGGAGCCACTGGGGGAATGGGGGAAGGAGGTTGTTGTAAATTTCCTGCATTGTGCAGTGGGTTGGACTAGATGACCCTAGAAGTCCCTTCCAGCTTTATGTTTCTGTGTTTCTATTTGTCATTTGTTTTTTGTCCTTTTTTTGTACTTTATTATTATAAAATAAAAATACTAATAATACTACCTGAAATAATGCTGCCTGAAAAGGATTCACAGGAGAAATTCAGAGTGCCGGATATCCATTAGGAGGAACCCAGGACAGCCAGAGAATTGGACATGGAGATCATACAAATGCAGGAAACGCAAATACTTGAATGAGTTCAGGGACTTATGGACAGTCCTGACGGATGTCAGTGGGTGTTTTGGAGCAAAGGTTTGGGCGGTTGCCCCATGGCAGCCTGCCATTTGAAACCTGTTCTGGTGAATGGGTTCACCATGTGTCCAGCTTTTATTCCTGAAAATTAGATTGTCAGGAACCCGGGGGCTCAAACCAGATCCTCAGGGTCTCAGACTGGGGATAGGATTAC
>NW_015165831.1:2496440-2503139 GCF_001447785.1 Gekko japonicus | reverse complement strand
TTATTATTATTATTATTATTGATGATGATGATGATGATGATGATGATGATGATGATGATGATGATGATGATGATGCAGTCCAACAAACCTCTGGCCTGTGCCAGCAATCTAAGCACCATCTTTCAGAAATACATAATAACATTTTTCCCAGCCATTATTTCTCTCCCAGAAGATATTGGTAGCATATTTCCAGAAGAAGGGAGGAATCTGTGGACTCCAACATGATGAGGAATACAGGGTAGTTTCAAGCAAAAAGCCGAAAGTGAGCTATGATGTCAGGAGAAACGGCGTTTAAGTGGGTATTATTTTAAATACACATACACACCAAAAGCCCAAACCTGACATAGAAAACAGATCATGCGATTCAGGTTATGTTTCTTCCTCTGTTTGTAGTTTTATGAGCTTGTCTGGAAGCAGATGTATCCAAGCTACAGACTCAGCTCAGGGTCTCAGACTGGGGATAGGATTACAGACTCAAATTAGTTTAACATGAATTCTCTCTTCTTGGAGAACCCTGGGAACATTTGTTTGTGGGGAGGCGGTGATCTCGAACTGAATTTTCGGCACCTTCCCAAATGATGACTGATTTCACACAGGGATTTTGCTGTATTTGTTAGCATGTGCACAGCACTGTTCTCAACCTAGGCATGACTTATAGGGTCCTGTATTTCCCCCCAATGAGCCTGAATTTTTTTTTTAAACAAAAAAAGCCTCATCAGATAAACTGCAGGGAGGCTGCAGGCAGAGTATCCATGACGGATTGAATCCCCAGACAACGACACTCACTGGGCAGTCTTGGATCAGTCATTATCCCGCTGCCTAAAGTATCTCTCATGGTTTTTATGAGGAATAAGAGCATAACCTCATCCATCAACATCACTCTGAACTCCTTGGAGTGGGATATGAATGCGAGGGATGAAAAGCATAGGATCATTGCCAGGGGGGAAAAATTGCTTCTTGTTTGACTAAGCCATGGGTGGCCAAACTGTGGCTCGAGAGCCACATGTGGCTCTTTCACACATGTTGTGCGGCTCCCTGCAGGGGGGCTGGAGAAGCGAAATATCATCAGCAAACAAATATCATTGGACAAATAAACATCATTATCAATATCTGCTTTTACCGCTTTTGATATTATTTTTGGCAGTCTCATTTGATGTTAATAAAAAGCAGATCTGCATATTTCCCTGTAAAAATGTGTAATATTTGTTCATGTCTTGTGGCTCTCAAACATCTGATGTTTATTCCATGTGGCTCTTACGTTAAGCAAGTTTGGCCACCTCTGGGCTAAGCCCACACAAAAAGTCTATGGAAGGGATAAGGGGACCACCAGGTCTCCTCCTGTGTTGGGAGACCTCCCAGCCAGAGCACCTGTTCCCCACTGCCACTTAACCAGCCTGCAGGGGGAAGTGAAGGGGGCTCCTCAACATTGCACCTGTGTGCAACTTCCTGTGTGCGGACTCTAATCTGGGAGAACCGGGTTTGATTCCCCACTCCTCCACTTGCACCTGGCTGGATGACCTTAGGCAAGCCATAGTTCTGGCACAGCTGTTCTTGAAAAAAGAGCAGTTTCTGTCAAGAGCTCTCTCAGCCCCGCCTACCTCGCAGGGTGTCTGTTGTGGGGAGGGGAAGGGAAAGGAGTCTGTAAGCCGCTCCGAGACTCCTTTGGGTAGTGAAGGGCGGGGTATAAATCCAATCTCTTCTTCTACGCCTAGCAACCAGTGGGAAATTGGGGCTGTGAACATGGTGCAGTGTTCCTTCTAAGCTGTGTGCATGAGCGGCCTCTCATTAACACAGGAAGTCCCACTCAGCAGCAGTCTGGAGCCGCGCAGGGTCTTCCCCCTTGCCCATTTTAAGATTATAGCAGCTATATTCTGCTCAGGATGTGAACTGCTCCGTTCAGTAGGGGGGGAAATTAGAGGGAACATTGGACATGGGGGATGCTGTCAGCAATGGCAGAATATTTTTCTTGTTTGACCTCCCCTTACCTTCGTAGAGCTTTTATGTTAGCCCGTTTTAATGTCCTTCCTTCTGCCATGTTGCTTAGGAGGTTTAAGAAAATTCTGTATTCTAATAGGTTTTGTGTCTGTGGTTTGAAGGTGTTGTTTTCCTGCACTGTATACTTTATTGTGACATTCGCACAATTTATCTAGATCATCTGCTTCAAAAGTATGGTGGCCGATCTGATCGTGGCAAGATCTCCCATCTACTATCCACTCATGACTCTGAGATTATTGAGACTGTGACTAAATTTATTTGTCATGTTGTTAAAAGGAGAAGGATGTTTTAAAAGCTGGGGCAATGTTCCCTTTCTTGTTGACTGAGCATGTGTATGAAGTTATGTCAATAAAGGTTATTGTTGTTATTGTTGTTTTTTATTGATATCATTCCTCTCTAGGAATCTCCAGAATCTCTATGGTTAAACCAAAGAATTTCCAGCGATTCCTAGAGAGGACTGACATTACTTCTGGGTTTTTCCCAGAAGTGATGTTCTGCTGTTGCCGGATGGGACATTGTCAGCCCTAGTTTTGGTGAAAAACTGGAAGTGTAGTCATTGTTTTGGGCAACACTAAGAAGATTGTTCCCATCTCCCATACTCTGCACACTTGGCAGGGGGGAGGTTTGAGCTCCAAGCACCAGCTCGTTTGGCAAGAGATCAGTCCCTAAAATTATACATGATAGTTCCCATGTAACTAATATTAAACTATTGGTACAGTGCAGCATTACAAAGACCTATTGTCAGCAAGCTGCCATGGTGTTCTGTGTTGCTGGTACTTCGGTACAGTTGTTCCCCCCATCCCCCTCCTTCCCTGCCTGTGAGCTGTTATTGTACTCTGCTGTAATGCATAAGCCAAACAACTGGAGGTTGTCTTGTGGGAGTTCGCTTCATTGCCGGCTTGTTGCTTTTAGAGCCTGAGAACTGCACCTGTATATGTCTGGAGATAACTGGGTTCCCAGGGAAAGGGCGCGCAACCGTTTCCTTTCGCCCGCCAGCGGGAAAATGACCCATTGGTTATGTATCTGTTTCAAATCCCTTTATTATGCTTGCCCTTATAGTTTGTAGCCAGTTCTAACAAAGAACGTGTTTGAGTGTCTTTCCAATGCTTTGAAATAAATTTTGCTTTTCTTGAAAACGTGGATTTATTCTCGATGCTTGGGGATCCAACACCTATGTACTGTTCCCCCATAGGATGCTGGTGGGAGCACCCTGGGATGGAACAGCAGATGATCGGAAAGGCGACATTTACAAATGCATTGTGGGAGCAAGAAACAGTTCAGCGTGCACCAAAGTCAATATAGGTAGGAAATGAAGCTATGATTGGGTGATTGGTTTCATTTAATTTTTTACTTTCAGCATTAACGTCAGTGTTGAACTTCCGGCTGGAGCCTGGAAGCGACATCACTGATGCAGCAGGATTTTGGCCAATCTCTGTGGTAAAAACATAGAGGTTGAGAGGATCCCTAGAGAGTGACAGCTGGGCTTACCAAGCCCCCGCCACCAGCAGGTGCTTCCCCACTGCCGCCCAGCTGGTCGATTGTGGTGGTGGTGGGATTGTGGAAACCAGGGAGGAGGACTTCTGCAACGTCTCTACATGCTGACATCTGCAGTCCCCATGCACCCAGACGTTATGTCAGTGTGTCACTGGGGGATGCTGGGGATGCTCTTGCATTTGAGCAAAACTCTGATGTCATTTTTGGGTGCATGGGGAGTGATGTCGGTGTGTCACTGGCGACATCACTTGCCAGCAAGTGCCCCCCCCCCCGAGCAAGGTAAGTCTCCCACTGACTGCCAGAGAGGAACTGGCAACCCTGCCGACATTCTGTTTTCCTTCCATCACTCAACTGAGCGCCAGTGGGGATGGGAGAGCGCCAGTGAGAGATTGCCCACCAGTAGTGGGCAAATGGCAAGCCAACCAGTTAGGCCTTGTGTTTGGCTCTGGAGCTACCTGATGTGAAAGGCTGCCAGATGCAACAATGAACTTCGGAGGCTAAAATTCTGTTCTCTTTTGGTGTTATTATGGTATTTCTCCCTGCCAGATGGCTTTTCAAGGCAGAAGAGCTCTTCTATCGCCCCTACCTTCTTTACTTCTTTGTGACTAGGGTTACTGACCTCAAGGTGGGGCCTGAAGTTTCCCCAGACTTACAGGAGATCTCCCGACTAAATTGATTGGTTCCCCTGGAGAAAATGGCGGCTTTGGAGAAACAGAAGCTCTAGAGAGTGATGTCACATCCCCACTGAGCTCCCTCCCATCTCCAAACTCTGCCCCCCCCCCAGCAATGCCCCCAAATTTCCAGGAACTTCCCAACCTGGACTTTACAACCCTATTTGTGAACCACCTGTAAGCTGAACTGTGGAGGTCAAATCAGCATGTTCATGTTTGCTGATGTATGGCTTCACTAGGGGTAGACCCATGTGGGTTTTTGGACCTATGATTCTGTAACTATTATATTCTAGGCATGGCCCACAGCTTGCAGAACAGAGCAGATGTGGGGGAGAAGGTGCATTTAAGCATAGAGATGATAAACACATCCTTGAGAAGGATTTCAATTGGCAAGACTACCCCACCCCACCCCCCAATCATGCACTGTTAGGGCTCACTTTTTTTGTATGTTCTTTCTCCCTCTTGTTTTAAAAATTGTGAACTAAAATTAGGTGACATGGCCCTGCGGAACAGCTCCAAGCAAATAAAGAACATGCATTTTGGAATGACGCTTGTGGCCAACAAAGATGACGGGTTTGTGGTAAGGAGTTTTTCTTGTGTATTTATGGACTTGAAAGAATTGGGACTATGAAAAGCTAACCAAGCTGCAATTATTTCAGTGGAAGCCAAATAAACGCTAAGGCATGGCTGGGACAGGCCCCCTTGCAATCGTTGGACTACTATAGCAGATATGGAGTTCCGCGAAGTCTTACTTTGTAAAGTTGGGGGGGGGGGGGGGGGGGGCAGAAAGGATCCTCGCCTAGGGTGCAAAATAAGCTGGAGCCGACCCTGCCCCCCCCCACTTCTGAATCCCCTCTCTAATTTAAAAAGTGTATCATGTGCCCTGGGGGACCACTGTTCTGGGGGATGGACTTCAGTGGGCCATAATGCCAAACCAGAGCAGCCCTTTTCTCCAGGGGAACTGATCTATCTAATCTGGAGATCAGTTGTAATTCCGGGAAATCTCTAGGATTGCCTAGTGTGGGTTGGGAAATACCCGGTGGGGCCTGTAGAGGGGAGGGACCTCAGCAGTGTATAATGCCATAGAGTCCACCTTCCAAAGTAGCCATTTTTTCCCAGGGGAACGGAACTGTATTGCCTGGTGACCAGCTGTAATTCCAGGAGATCTCCAGCCACCACCTGGAGGTTGGCAACCCTACGTTGCACAGTTGCAAGGGAACTTGAATTCTGATGAACAGAGTTCTCTGTTGAAATCTCATCCCTGCAGCAAATACCCTTCCCGCCCCCACTTCTAGCTGGTTGACTGGAAAGGGTTTTCCTCCCCTTTATAATGGACGGACTAACAGAAAGTCTGGGTTTTTTTTAATTATGTATTTCTTCTATGGTTGCCAGCCCAATCCTGGCAACCCCAGGAGGGGGGCGGAGTCTAGATAATCAGCATGATGGCAAGACGTACTTCTGGCATGAATCCAGAAATGACATCACCATGTCAGGGCGACTGTCTAGGATTCACCCAAAACTGTAGTTTTCACTGACTGCATCAAACAGGGCATGGCTAATTGTGCGTTATCTGTAGTTTAGTAAAACTGTGCTGTATCTTTAAGACTTGTTGCTCCTGGGAATTGTAGTTTGCAGTTAGGGGTCCCAGAAGCTTCCCTCTGACTGGCTCATTAAGAGCAATTTCCTGACTTTATGGATCTTTTCCGTTTCTTTGTTCATCAACCCTTACGGCAAGGAGAGGGGAAGCCCATCTCTTTCTCACCACGGCTATTGAATTAACCTAGATCACAAGATGTAACTTCCCACCCAGCTATTGTGAGTAAATGATCTTCTGAATGCGTGTGAAGTTGAATAAAGATGATTTAAGCTTTCTTGTGTTGGCTCACGCCTAGAAAGCGCTGGCTAGTCACACCTGGCGCTGGACGGGATACAAATCGTTCCCCTCGTGACCAAAACAGCTCTGAGGGCTTCTGATGAGATTGGAGAATCCCCACATTTAAAATGATCTGACTTGACCTGACCATAAGGGAAATGAGTGGGGAGGGATGTGAAGCTGAGCTTTTAAAAACTGTCCTCCCCCTGCTCAGCCTCTTCCACTCCCTGCCAGATCAAACCAGCAGTGGATAAACATATAGAGCAGGGGTCCATCAGTGGCTATTAGCCACAAGGTATAGATAGGAACTCACAGGCTGGGGCAGGTGATGCTCTGTATTCATGGTGCTTGAGGGGGTGCAACAGTGGGAGGGCTTCTAGTGTCCTGGCCCCACCGCTGGGCCTCCTGGTGGCACCTGGTATTTTTGGTCACTGTGTGACGGAGTGTTGGACTAGATGGGCCATTGGCCTGATCCAACATTGGCTTCTCTTATGTTCTCATGGCCAACCCATTGCCTTGAAGGGCCAACAAATCAGGCACAGAGGCTCAGGCCTTCCTCGGGTCTTCCTTCCTTCCACTGGTATGCAGAGGTTGACTGCTTCTGAATATGGAGGTTCTCTTTACTCACCATGGCCAGTAGTCAGTGCCACTAATGGACCCCTCCTT
>NW_015165831.1:2483014-2495404 GCF_001447785.1 Gekko japonicus | reverse complement strand
AGGTTTCTAAGATTATGCATGGGACCGAGCAGGTAGAGAAAGAGGGACTTTTCTCCCTTTCTCACAATACAAGAACTCGTGGGCACTCCATGAAATTGCTGAGCGGTCGGGTTAGAACGGATAAAAGGAAGTACTACTTCACCCAAAGAGTGATTAACACTTGGAATTCACTGCCACAGGAAGTGGTGGCAGCTACAAGCATGGACGGCTTCAAAAGGGAATTAGATAGGCATATGGAGCAGAGGTCCATCAGTGGCTATTAGCCACAAGGTATAGATAGGGGCTCTGGGGCAAATGATGCTCTGTCTTTGGGGCCCGATTCCACCACGGCGGAAATCGGGCCTCCAAAGCAGGGGTTTCCCCGCCTCCCGCCCACACTTGGCAGCCCTATCCTGGCCTCACTGGTGGACCTCCTGATGGCACCTGGGATTTTTGGCCACTGTGTGGCGATTTGTGGCCACTGCGTGAGTGTTGGACTGGATGGGCCTTTGGCCTGATCCAGCATTGGCGTCTCTTATGTTCTTATTTGCACGAAAATGAAAGCTAACACTTCATCTGGGGTCAGGATGACAAAGGCAGGGTTCACAGTCCTATTTTTTATGCATTCAAAATTCCATTTGACTTGGCCACCACCTGGTTAGCCCAGGCAAGCCCAATCTTGTCAGATCTCGGAAGCTAAGCAGGGCTGACCCTGGCAAGCACTTGGATGGGACACCTCCAAGGAAAACCAGGGGTGGGCCACAGAGGCAGGCAATAGTAGATGTCCGATGCCCACTAGGGGTTGCCAGAAGTCAGTCATGACGTCCAGGCACACACACATATATATACACACACACACATACAAAATACGACCCCCCCACCACAGGATTCCATCTGGCTTTTTAAAGCAGTAAATTTTAAGAGCAATTATTAGGATTTCTGTTTATACCTCATAGTACCTATAGCCAATGCAAGACAATGTTCATCTACATAAAATAAAGTAAATGTATGTGTGACTTGGGGTAAGGCGGCCAGGTCTCCTGGGGGAGTGGGGGTTTGCCCACTTTCGGGCTTCCAGATCCGCCAGCCTAGATTCGGCCAGTGGGGGAGGGAGCCCCGTCCCCAAAGTTCCTGGTGCGCGGCAATGCACCTGGCGCAATGACATCACCCAGAGGTGATGTCATTGCGCAGGGCACATTGCAGGGGGGACGGGCAATTATTTAAGGAAAAACCATCGAGTTTTTCCTTAAACAGTAGAGCGTCCCCTGCAGTGTGCCATGTGCAATGATGTCACTTCTGGGTGACATCATCGTGGTGCCGAAGAGATCCCAGAGAGAGACCGGGACACCACCACCCCTGTCAGTATGCCGTTAAGACCTGGCAGTCCTAGACTTGGGCATGTGCCCTTTGCATAGAGACGCATTTCATTGGCTAGAACCATAAGCTTCTCCGTCACTGTACAGGAGCAGGGAGTTGGAATCCGGATATTACTGATCCTGAGGAAATTATGTTTATAATCCTGTGTTTTTTAAAAAAAATATTTCTTATCTGGTGCTCTCCAGAACCTGCTTTAAGCACAATGTGTAAATTATGGAACTCCAAGGTAAGAACTGCCCCCCTTCTTATTCAATGAAAATAGAAAGACGGGCTTTTTGGATTTCTACCTGTCATGTTTAAATCTCTGGACCTCTGCCAGGGTGAATAGATGGCATCCTCTTGCACATCTCGAAGGGTTACAGCTGCAAACTCTTATTCCCCAAAGCCTCTGTGGACCAAAGACACTGTCAGCAAGAGCCTTATCCCTTCACCAAACATCTGGCAGGGAGAAGAAATATTTAGGGCAGTTTGACTGGGCGTTCCCTGGAAGCCGAAGCGGTTAACTGCTGCCTGGCATTTTTGTGGCAGGCTCTTGTTTACTCATGAAGCACGGGTGACGTTTCATGGCATCTCTGTGAAAGCTGACCTACGGGCAGTGAGGCCAAGCGTGGGGGGGGGGAACCCACGGCATCCTTTCAGAAGCTGTAAACAAACATTTAGAAGGCTGTGATGGGTTAGCATAACAAAGGCTGTGCAGACATGACAGTTGTCACAGCAAAGCGAAACTACTTTATTTTGAAGATGCAGATTTGACCCTAGAGTATTGTGTTCAGTTTGGGGCCCCACCATTTAAGAAGGATATAGACAAGCTGGAACGTGTCCAGAGGAGGGCAACAAAGATGGTGAGCGATCTGGAGGAAAGGTTGAAGGACCTGGGTATGTTTAGCCTGGAGAGGAGACAACTGAGAGGTGATATGATAACCATCTTCAAGCAATTGAAGGGCTGTCATAGAGAGGATGGAGGAAAGTTGTTTTCTGTTGCCCCAGAAGGTCAGACCAGAACCAACAGGTTGAAATTAAATCAGAACAGTGTTTGGCTAAACATTATGAAGAACTTCCTGACAGTTAGTGTTACGTATTAGGCCTGGAACATTCCAAGACTATCTACCAGAGACTGGCTGAGCTTGGAGCTCTAGAACAATAACCCACCAGGATTCTGGAAGTGACCAATGAGAAACTTATGTTATGTAAATAGCCTATCGTTGGGAATGGGGTGTGTTTGGGTGTGGTTTTTGCATGCTATTTAAACAGGGCTCTTGCCCGAGTAAGGCAGTCTTGTTCCTGAAATCATGAAATAAAGTAGAGCTGTTCACTGCAATGCGTCTTGAACCCAGTATTTTATAGTTAGAGTGGAACAGGCTTCCTCAGGAGGTGGTGGGCTCTCCTTTGGAGGTTTTTAAACAGAGGCTAGATGGCCATCTGACAGCAATGCTGATTCTGTGAACTTGGGCAGCTCATGAGAGGGAGAGCAGGAAGGGTTGCATCGTGGCCCTTTATTACACACCCAGGGAAATGCTGATCACCAATTTGGGGTCGGGCAGGAAGCAATTGTTCTCCGTGTCAGTTTGGCCAGGGATCCTGGAGGTTTTTTGTCATCTTCTGGGCATGGAACAGGGGTCACTGGGGGTGTGAGGGGGTGGAGGTATTTGTGAATTTCTGCATTGTGCAGGGATTAGACTAGATGACCCTGGAGGTCCCTTCCAACTCTATGAATCTATGATTGTAAGCTGCTTTGGCTCCCCATTGAGCAGAAAAGCGAGGTTTGATTATCTGAATAAATAACTAAATTAATGCAGAAAAGAGACTTGACAGTAAAACCAGTTTCTGTTTTCGGTCTACACAGGCTCTCTAACATGTCTCGGCTTGTTTTTGTTTTCCTTTTGGCAGGCATGTGCCCCACTGTGGTCTCAGGAATGTGGGACATCCATGTTTAGTACCGGAATTTGCACCAGAATGGATGAAAACTTCCAGCCAGTTGAAAGCATTGCCCCCACAGCTCAGAGTAGGTTGGGTCTCCTACATAGTTTGATTTCTCAAATGATAGATACTGGAAATCTTCACCTAGAAGCCCTCCTCTCAAATCCCTGGAGTGTCAGGAATAGTTTCTTAAAAAGCAGTGTGCCCTTGCACATGTTCAGAGATTCAAAGTGCCAACCTAAGTTGAGTTATACCATTCGAAGTCCACTAAAGTCACTCTTCTACATACGTTGAAGGGCTGAAATCTTAACATTTAACACAGTGGAGGCACCTAGAGTTGCCATCTCCAGGTTGGAAAATTCCTGGAGATTTGAGGATGGAGCCGGGGAGGGTGGGGTTTGGTGAGGGGAGGGATCTCAGCGGGGTATAATACAGTCCACCCTCCAAAGCAGCCATTTTATCCAAGGAAACTGATCTCTGTAGTCTGGAGAGTAGTTATAATTCCAGGAGATCTCCAGGCCCCACCTGGAGGCTGGAAATCCAAACACAACATCCGTGACAAAAATAATGAAGAGTCTATAAAGATATGCTTGCAAAATCATTTACTGTGGTAATTCTGTAGAAAATTCTCTTCTATTATCGCTCACACGCAACGGATACTGCGCAATATAAACAAATCCGTTTCACAAGAATTGCTTTATCTGCGCGTGTAGCAATCACAATTCTTATCAATTTCTACTTATCAACTCTTGAGGGAAACATTCCATGTTGACTCTCTAATAACAGAACCCAAAGTCAGTTAAAAGGTGCATGTATTTTAGTGAAATGAGAAGTAGCCACAGTTGCAAACATAGCTATCCCCGAAGTGTGAGGCATGTAGAGTCCTCCCTTGACCTTCAGCTCCCTGCCTCATGATCAGCCATGATGGCCTGGAATGCTACACAGTTATTCCACATGAGGTCTGACTAAGGGTCTGGAAAGCAGTAATGTGACTCTAGAAGTGTAACATGTGCCAGTGAGTCAACTGACTGAACTGAGACCTTAAGTTCTCACTGTGGCAGCAAACCTGTGTATAGGTGTATAGCCAGTGCCTCTTTAAACTGCTGGTGGGGGCCCACTTTGGGATCTGGAGAGGCGGAAGGCAGGGGTCATTTCGTAGAAAAAGAGCTAGGGGAACTTATTAGCATAACTCATTAGCATATGCCACACCCCCTGACATCAGGGGCCTGGCGGTGGACCTGCAAGGCCAGCGGGAGTGCGAGGAAGCCCTGCCAAGGCCCTCCCTGGGGAGAGGTGGGGAGGAAGCAACTTACCCTCCCTCTTCTCCTGCCTCCTCCTGGCTGAATGAGGGCCGGAAGCGGGGCGGCCGGAAGCAGGGGGCGGGGCTTTGTCATATGCCCCGCCCCCTGCACCTCACCCGGGGGAACTGCGTTCCCCCGCATTCCCCCCCGAAATGACCTCTGGCGGAAGGCCTAACTAGATGTTACATTTTTCTCATATTCTCCCCCCATGTCTCCCTAAAAGACTTTCGTCAGATGTGTGTTATGAATTCCATGCTCAGAACCAATGCTCCCTCTAAGCTGTGGAGTCTTGTGAGCAAAAATTCTACTCTGTGAGCTACCGGCATTAAAGTTGTGAACAAGCGATTTGGCTCATGCAGTTTGCTTTGGAGCCATCCTTCCTGCGCTAAGACAAAAATGTGTGAGCCAGAAGCTAAAAAAATGTGAGCTAGTTCACACTAAGTCAGCTTAGAGGGAACATTGCTCGGAACTAAACTCTCATACTCTGAGATCAAGGAATGTGGGGGGGAGTGGACATACACCTTCTTCTCAATGCTGTTTTCTTGATCTGAAATGGCCCTTGTGGGAATGCTGTTTTCTCCATTGGTGAAACTTAAGCACAGTAATCAATACATGTAAGTTTTCACAGACAGGGTAAAAAAAATGGTCCTTTGGTGCCATTTTAGATCAGAAGTCAAGTACGGCACAAGGGGAAGGTGTGAACAAAACTCCTTTTCCCATGAGCCACAGTTCCAGCCCTAATTGGAGCCCAACGTGCTGGGAACTGAGTTCTGAGCACAGAACCTGTGGTGCTTGTCTGATCAAAAATCCTAATGGCGAATCAGGGGAGGTAGAGTGAGGGAAATGTTACACCCAGTTAGTCTTTCTGTCTCTGAGACCCATCAGGGCCAAACTACACATTCCAGTTGTTTACAAGTTGGGTCTGGGTAACCTGGGCCCATCTTGTTAAAAACTCAAATGTGTAGTTTGACCTTCAGGAGACAAAACCTGCAAGTTTGCTGATCCAAATCTCACCTCACTGATAGGGGGCTTAAGGCAAGTCACTCTCAGGCTGAGTTCAGACAGGCAGTTTGCCCCGATATAGGCGCGTGTGAGGAACATTTCACAACCAGGTTAAATGGGCCGTTCAAACAGGCACATCTGTCCGGCGTTCCCCACCCGTACTCAACCCGTCTTGTAATGCTTTGCATTACAGATACCTGGAACCCTGGAAAGCGCGATTATCCCGCGTCCATCCTGCACCAACAAAGTGTGGATGCCAAAACCCACATTTTTCTTATGTACTCATGCGCATAAGCGCATATCTCCAGATTACAAAAAAGAAAGCCGTACCTTACAGCCCTGCCTCCGGGCCAACAATGTGAACGCTCCCTTGCGCCTCCTCCCGGTATGCTCCCGCCTCAGTCACTGCAGTGTGAACGGGAAAACTGTTCCGTGTCTTTTTTGCCACGACTCCCTCCCGCTTCAAACTGCCCGTCTGAACGCAACCTCAGTCTTAGTACCTGGCCTGTGAAATGGAAACAATAACTCTGGCCTACCTTACCAAACTACAGTTGAGAATGTATGTGAAGCACTTTGAACACTTGAAAGCCTCACACAAATGCTTTGTGTTCTTTATTTTATTCACTGCATTTTTGTCTCATCCTTCCTTTACGGAGCTCAGGATAGCATACATAGTTCTCCCTCTTTCCCATTTTTAGCCTCTCGACATGCTGGGAGGTAAATAAGGCTAAGAGAGAATAACTGGCCCAAGGTCACCCAGTGAGTTGTCTGGCACGTGGGGATTTGAGCCTGAGTCTCCTCAGTCAGTACCTCATCTGACTTACTAACCACTAGACTATACTGGGTGCCCGTATTATTATATGGCTATACCTGCCAGGCCCAGATTTTTCGCACAGAAACCCCTTCAGTCATAGCGCCCCCATTTCCCTTCCTTGGCTTCACAGTTTGCTCTTTTTACCCCTTCATGCAGGATGTTCGACCTACATGGACATCGTCATTGTTCTGGATGGATCGAACAGCATCTACCCTTGGTATGAGGTGCAGAATTTCCTTAGCAACATCCTTAGCAAATTTTTCATCGACCCTGAGCAGATCCAAGTGAGTTTTGTGTTTTTTGTTTGTTTAACATTCCTACACAACATCACCACCGTGGGAGGAAAACAGAAAACCTGAGGCTGATAATGGTACTCAGATCACCACTGTGACTGAGAAATCCCGAGGGAGAAGAATTCCACAGTATGCCAACGAGACGGTGTGGTAGACTTTAAAATGGTAGGGGGTTGAGAGCCACCAGAAGATCCCTGCCAGAGTTCACTTCCCCATGTCCTCCGGATGCATCAGCCGAGGAAACAGTGAGGCTCACCAGTGAGTTGGAAGATTTCCCTGACTCATGACGGAAGACTTGCTCAGTCGGGGCTGTGGGGAGAGAGAGCCATGGCTAAAGTCCAAATTAGATATGACCCAGGAGATCTGTGATTGTAATCGCCCCCCCCCCTTTTTAAAGGCTAAAAACATCCAAGGTGGAGGGAGAAAATCCACAGCAAGCCTCACCTTTAGGGAATGAGAGGGGTTAACTCTTCCCCCCTCTAACATTACAGTCCCTCCCTCCTGCAACCTTCCCCTTATCTACCCTGCAGGGGGAAACATACAGATACCACACAGTCAGTTTTAGCATGTTTTCCCTCCATTGGGTAGATAGCACCTCTCTGGGTAGTTGATGTGCACCAGGAACATGGTGCAGGGGAGAAGGCTAAACCCGTCTGCCCTGAACTGCGCCTTTCAGCATTTGATAAGTCATGAGTGGCTGTAATCACAGCTCTCCCAGATCACATCTAGTTTGTCCTTATAGTGCTTAGTGATGCTGTTGTGTACCCAGCAAGACCGTGCATGTGATCAGGCCGCACACGTGGCCATGCGAAGGGCCCAAGCTTCGCTTCCAAAGACAATAGCCCAAACGGATCCTAGCACTCACCTATCGGACGGCTAGGATCCAAGGAGGGACCTATGGGACTGGGGGACACTGTAAATAGCCTATCACGGTTGTGGGTGTGTGTTTGGGGTGTGGTTTGCTATGTGGATATAAGCCGGCCTCGGGCCAGACTAAGTATCTCAAGTTATCCTGTACATAATAAAGTATGAGCTGAAATCACTTCTCCATGCATCAGTCTCAGTACTTTATAGACGCATTACATTTTTTCCAGATACGTCCCTGAGTTTGGTTGCAGACGTGTTCTGGGAGTTTTGTGCTTCCCAGGTGCACAGGGGTCCAGCTCTAACCGGGCCTATGGCGTGCAAAAAGGAGGGGCATAGCCTTCCTCCCTATACCATTTGCTGACTTGAAAAGGCCCCAGAGAGCCGCTATCGGGGGGGCTGTTTGTAGACTGATATGGCTACACGGCAGTTTCCTCAGTGGAACAAATAGCAGTTTCCCAGGGCTTTCTGAGGTCAGAAAAATAGCAGAAGGGAGGGGGGAGGTTTGAGCCCCTTCTCCTCATGCACTGTGGTCCCAATCCAAACTGGGCCTTTACACCATTGGGGAACACGGAGCTCCCAGAACACATCAGTGACCCAACTCAGGGACATACCTGGATAATGCATAATGTGTCATTTCAGAGGGCAGCCATGTTGTTCTGGTCTGCAGCAGAAGAGTTAGATTTCAAGTCCAGTAGCACCTTGGTGATGGTGGTGGAAAGTGCCATCAAGTCACAGCTGGCTTATGGCGACCCTTTGGGGTTTTCAGGGCAAGAGACGTTCAGAGGTGGTTTGCCATGGCCTGCCTCCATGCCACAACCCTGGTATTCCTAGGAGGTCCGCCTTCCAAATACTAGCCAGGGCAGACCCTGCTTAGCTTCCGAGATCTAACAAGATCGGGCTAGCCTGGGCTATCCAGGTCATGGCAGCACTCAGGGCTTTTTTGTAGAAAAAGCCCAGCAGGAACTCATTAGCATAATAGACCACTCCTAACAGCAGAAATCTATTAGCATATTAGGCCACACCCCGGACAGCACAGCTCATTAGCATATTAGGCCACCCCCCATGTTACCAGTAGTGTGGTCATCCAGCCACACCCACCTTTTGCTTCTTATTCTGTTTACCTTGTTTGTTGTCAAAACCCAGGGCTTTTTTTGTAGCAGGAACTTCTCTGCATGTTAGGCCACACACCCCTAATGTAGCCAATCCTAATGAGTTTCTGCTGTTGGGTGTGGCCTACTTTGCTAATGAGTTCCTGCTGGGCGTGACCAACATGGGAGCCAGCCGGAACTCCGTTCCTGTGCGTTCCTGCCCAAAAATAGCCCTGGCAGCACTGTAGAGACCAACAGGGTTTTGGGGGTATAAGATTTTGAGAGTCAACGTTCCCTTCATCAGATACAAGTAGGAATGGAGATCTCGAAGTCCTGATATCTTGGTCAGAAAGTGAGAGGAGGGAAAATGTGCAGGTAGCCTTGGACTCCAGCACCTCTCGTTTTAGAACTTGACCTCAGAGTGCCCATCGCAGCTGCCTGTGTCAGTGGGCTGCCTTTCCTGAATGCATCGTCCCTCTGACTTCGTTTCAGCCCCCAATCTCTTGCGCTAGCCCAGGGGTGGTCAAACTTGCTTAACGTAAGAGCCACATGGAATAAACATCAGATGTTTGAGAGCCGCAAGACATGAACAAATATTACACATTTTTTACTGGGAAATATGCAGACCTGCTTTTTATTAACATCAAATGAGACTGCCAAAAATAATATCAAAAGCGGTAAAAGCAGATATCGATAATGATGTTTATTTGTCCAACGATATTTGATTGCTAATGATATTTTGCTTCTCCAGCCACCCTGCCGGGAGCCGCACAACACGTGTGAAAGAGCCGCGTGCGGCTCCCGAGCCACAGTTTGGCCACCCCTGCACTAGCCCATTGGCGAGGAATGGAAAGCCGCTTGACCCCGATTTCCTTTGCACCGCTGGACTATCCTGGCATAGGCCCAGTTATGCTGAAAATCCCACCCTGCTGAAAACAGGAAGTTTAAAGAAAACAACGGGAGGGAGGGAGGGAAAGGAACCTGGTTTTCTGTAGCTTCATTGTGAGAGGCAGCGACTTTCCACTGAGTCAGCATGTTTGAATGTTTTTTTTTAAAAAACCCACCCTTCTATGAAGCTAGAGAAGGGTTGGTGGGGAAGCAGAAGGGATGGCGTTCGCCCAAGCAAAATATACCTTTTGCTACTGCCAGTTAAAGCATTTAGCGGCTAATGGGGAAGAACAAATAGAAACCACTGTATTAACTGTGGATGCCTCCCAAACACACCAGCTCCCACACTGAGATCCTGTAGCTTGCATTAATTACCCCTTAATTAATTACTGCCATTGAATTAGTTGTCTCTACGGTTCGTGCCCTAATCAGTTCGTGCCCTAATCGGTTCATGCCCTAATGTTTTCTGCAGGGCCGTGAAAATGGAGCATTTTCGCCAGGTGTTTCAGTAGGAAAGACCCAATGTCGGCCGTGCTACACTTGCTCTTTATTATTTGACACCGCCACATTTAAACGGTTTTAACTTTATTTAATTGGAAATGAGCTGAGCTATTTTATTGAGTTGTATTTTATATATGTACTTATGCTGGTTTTATAATTGTTGTAAGTCGCCCTGAGCCGCTTCGGCGGGATAGAAATCTAACGAATAAATAAAAATAAATAAATAACAATTTTAGTGCACCACAAAACCCTTCATTTCTCTGGGGCTGCCACAGACGTAGCATGGCTGCCCTGTTGAAAGTGTGATGATAATGATGATGCGTCTGTAAAGTATATTTGCAGCAGTCCTGTGATAGGTGTGATTATTAGCGGATGGGTAGATTTTACCAGTTCTGGTCCTTTGTTGTTCTGGGGTTTTACCCCGAACAGCATTTCACTCTTATTTAGTCCTAGTTTAACTAGAAGAGTGTATAACTAGTGTTCAGCTCCTTCAGTTATAGGGACCCCTTCCCCCCAAATTACCAGATTTTTTTTTGTAGCAGGAACTCCTTTGCATGTTAGGCGACACGACCCTAATGTAGCCAATCCTCCAACAGCTTACAGAGCTCTTCTTACAGGGGCTACTGTAAGCTCTTGGAGGATTGGCTACATTAGGGGTGTGTCGCCTAATATGCAAAGGAGTTCCTGCTACAAAAAGAGCCCTGCGTGATTTTTCCATACATACCAATACAGTTATGTGCATGCACACTTCTTCAGGTACAGTGAAACAAGACGCCCTCAACCACTACACATAGGGAGAGAGAGGGTGTGGATATTGTTGATGTGATTGTCATAGATGATGGTGGCCCCATCCTGATTTAATCCATACTACCTAACAGTTTCAAGTCTCATTCTTATGTCTGCATAGGTTGGGGTGTTACAGTACAGTGAGGTCGCCATCCATGAATGGTCACTCAGAGACTACCAGACAGCAGAAGAAGTGATTGAAGCAGCCAAAAACATTAGCCGGCAGGAAGGATTAGAAACTCGGACAGCTTCTGCAATCCACAAGGCCTGGTATGTGTGCCTTGGAGTCAGGGTTGCCAGCTCTGGGTTGGGAAACCCCTGGAGATTTTGTGGGTGGAGCCTTAGGACTGCAGGGTTTGGGGAGGGGGAGGGACTTCAGTGGGACACAATGCCATTGAGTCCACCTTCCCAAAGCAGCCATTTTCTCCAGGTGACCTGATCTCTGCCACCTGGAGATCAGTTGCAATGCCAAGAGATTTCCAGCCACCACCTGGAGGATGGCAACCCTCTGTTGGGATTCGAGGGGCAGAGGTCCAGTTCATGGGAGCACGTCTTGCAGTTACCTGAGTTCTTGGTGTCAGACAGGAAAGGCCATTCTTTGAATAGCAAAACACCTCCCCCCAAGTGCTTTCCTCTCCTCCTCTCCTATTTCTGTCTTCAGCACAGAGGCCTTCAGCCCAGAAAGAGGTGGGAGAGAAGGAGCCACCAAGCTGATGATTGTGGTGACTGATGGGGAGTCCCATGATGGCGAAGAACTCCCCGATGCCCTGGAAGAGTGTGAGAAACGGAACGTGACCCGCTACGCCATTGCAGTGAGTGCTGGAACACCTGGAAGGTGCCGTGTTGCATATGTGTCAACATCTGTGTGTGAACTGAAAAGGTAGCAAGAGTGAAGACAGACATAATCAGAATTATATCAGTTAATGAAAGACCAGGGCTGCTTTTTTGCCATTCTAGGTTTGTATGTGTCCTGAGAGTAACAGAAAACTGTATGAAACAAGAGGGAAGCCTTAAAGACTGACAATTTATTGCTGCATAAGCATGAATCCAAGCTCACTTCATCAGATGCATGGAATTGTAAATCATTCATGGCCAGTGCATATACACAGTATCCAGGAAAGGGGAGAATGCTACCAAAAAAAAAGGCTTCTACAAAATGAGGTTCAATCCAAAGAGTAAACAGTTCATTCAGAATGGGTGTGAGGCACTCCCAACTTGGATAAGTTAGGCCCCGGTCACACGGGCCAGATAATGCAGGGA
Organism: Gekko japonicus; assembly: GCF_001447785.1. Lineage (NCBI taxonomy): Eukaryota > Metazoa > Chordata > Lepidosauria > Squamata > Gekkonidae > Gekko > Gekko japonicus. The sequence continues at coordinate 2,483,331 of NW_015165831.1, read as the reverse complement.
GGAGGCGTGGCTATTAGCACCATCGCAATTTGAGCTGTTGCAGTACAATCAGATGCAACAGCAACAAACCGTATTGTTTTCGTCGGCGCATAGTTCTTGCCGCGCTTCAACGGGGCAAAAGGAGTGCGCTGGGGCGATCAGATGGAGACAGTCCATCTGCGGCCCGTACATAAGAACATAAGAGACACCAATGTTTGACCAGGCCAAAGGCCCATCCAGTCCAACACTCTGTGTCACACAGTGGCCAGAAACACCAGGTGCCATCAGGAGGTCCACCAGTGAGACCAGAACATTAGAAGCCCTCCCACTGTTGACCC
>NW_015165831.1:2421264-2482859 GCF_001447785.1 Gekko japonicus | reverse complement strand
TGGTGACCAGAACTGCACACAGTATTCCAAATGAGGTTGCACCATTGATTTATATAGGGGCATTATATAGGGCCTGGCGTAATCTGGTCCATGGAGTTGCGAAGAGTCGGACTCGACTGTGCGACTGAGCAACAAATTATGATATTGGCTGATCTGTTTTCAATACCCTTTCTAATAATCCCCAGCATAGCACTGGCCTTTTTTATTGCAGTCACACACTGTCTCGACATTTTCAGTGAGTTATCTACTACAACTCCAAGATCTCTCTCTTGATCAGTCTCTACCAGTTCAGACCCCATCAATGTGTATTTATATTTCGGATTTTTGGCTCCATTGTGCATCACCTTGCACTTGGCCACATTGAACCCCATTTGCCACGTTGACGCCCACTTGCCCATTGTGCTGCCCCAGCCAGCGTTAATGTACCTTTAAGAGTAGTTGCACCTGGGAATTGGAGTCCACAGTTAGGGGTCCCAGAAGCTTCCCTCTGACTGGCTCATTAAGAGTAATTTCCTGAGCTCAGAGGCGCAAAGATAGGAGTTTTATTGTTGTTTTCCGTTTCTTTGTCCATCAACCCTTACTGCAAGGAGAGGGGAAGCCCATCTCTTTTCTCACCACGGCTATACAACTCACCTAAATCACAAGATGTAACTTTCCACCCAGCCATCAGCTCGATTGTGAGTAAATGATCTTCTGAATGCATGTGAAGTTAAATAAAGACGATTTAAGCTCTCTTCAGTGGCTGTGCGTTGACTCACACCTGGAAAGCGTTTGCTCTTTTCTTACTGTCCTGTCTAGTGTGAGCTTGCAGCTGAGGCAAACACTTTCCAGGTGTGAGTCAACGCACATGCACACAGGCAAAGCGCGGCGACGCTTGCATACCAACAATAAGAGACTTATAGGCCAAGCCTCTACAACACACATCAACTTTAGCCAGCAGTTCTCAAGGGTTAGAACAGCTCTTTGGCTTCAAAACAAAACTTTGCACTTCAATAAAATCATTGCGTCTCCCTCTCTCTCTCTGTGAAGGGGGGTCCAGGGCTCAGGACCTCGATCCGACCAGCATAGAGCTGCTGGGACAAAGCGCCCAAAACTCCCCCCCCCCTTTCCCCAGGGAGCCAGAGAGAACCCTCCCAGCTAAGATCAGCTCAGGTTCACTAGGGAACACACACAGAGACAGAGGCCATCTCAGCCCCTGAACAAACAACCCATACATTAACATGGTTTACCTGAATTTCAGAAGAAAAACTCTCTACCCTCCCAGTCCAAATGACCCTTTGTCCACACAGCTGCAATGCTGATCGCCAGAGTTCAGGCTTGGACAACTTGGCAGGGGTGAAGGGCTTCTCTCTTCTTGCTTGCCACACAGGACAAGCTGCACGTCCATGGTGTGGAGATTAGCAGTTATCCACATGAGTCTTGATAGGTGAAGCAGGAGTAGATTTCCTCTTCTCCGCTGACAGGTGGAGTGCGCTGGGCTATGGCTTTGGGAAAGGCTTCTCTGCACGTGGGGGAGTAGATCTCCCAACGCTCTCTGGTTTCCAGACAATTTTGCCACCAGAACCTCTTTTCACTAGTCCCTGCTTTTCCTAAGGGAGAGATTCCAAACCCTTAGTTGGCATCTGGGACAGAACACATTAGCAACTCACTCCAGAGATGCAAACTTTTACCAAGGTAGCATATGTGGTCAGGGTTAGCCACCGGATTTAGCCTTGGAGTTCAGGTACCACGTCAGAGACAATTTAGCAATAAGAAGGATCTTTTATTCAGTACAGAGCTTAGCATAGACTACCAGAGATTACAAAAATAATAAAGGCTAGGGCTGTTTGCCTTAACTAAACATTAATGATTCGTAGTTACCCAGTCAGGAATATTTATCAGTCCAAGATAGTCCAAGTACCAAGGGATTTTAAGGAGAAATCCCATCTTTGCACACCCATGTGCTCCAAGTTCACAAAGCAACTCTTTGTCTTCCAAGAGACAGCATTTCAGACAATGTCAGAATAAAGGCTAGGGCTGTTTGCCTTAACAATGTCAAGGGGAGGAAGGGAGAGCTAAGCGACTCACTCCCATAGGGATCAATCAATTATACCCCAATCTAATCATGATTAGCTGTGGCCATTCAGCCAACCACGAGTGGACAGGGGTGTGCCCAATTGTTGGTTGTCATAGCTGCAACATAGGATTGGCTAGAAGTTTGGAGCCCCTCCTGCAGTCAGGTGACCCAAACTCCACAACTTCTTCATTGCCTACGTGACAACACTCATGTGAGGCCTAGTGTGGAGCCTTACAGTCTAGCTTCTAGCATGGAAGTGTGAAGAATGTGGGTTATAAAGTTGTTCAGGCCATCTGGCCTCTCTATTTGGCTTGCAACAGGAAATAAGGAACAGCATGTTATCAGAAAGACATCACAGGAGAAGGCATGTGGATATAGAAAGCTGAAAGCAATTTTTCTATACAAGAATAAAGCAGGGTTTTGGTATATTGTGGCTACTGCTTGCTTCCAATATGCAAAGTTGACAAGCTCCCATATTACATAAATGTAACTTCTGCAAAAGCCTTAGTGCAGCTCCCTGTTTAGAGAAATGTTTGGACTGGAAAAAACCACCAGTGCCCTCAATATATTTTCCTATATGCGTGCAACAGTTCTAATTCTCCTAATTTCCCCACCGACATTTCTAATTAACGATACTGTTGAATTGGGGGCTGGTTTAAAGAAAAAAAAGAGTTGATGTACATCTTTAAAAATCTTATAAATAAATAAATATGTCTTCAGTCAGCAAGGCTTAAAAGTTAAGTTTGTTAAAAATATCTCTCAAAATGAATTTTTAAAAGCAAAAATCTAAAAGCACCTAGAATTTAGGTCACTTTTGCTTTTCAAGTCCCCCCTGAATTTGTGAGAAATTAGCTCTGATCATCATACAGATATAATTAATAACCCAATATATAATGAATGCTTGCTTATCATGTGTGTGTGTGTTGAGAAAAACAAAGAAAAATTTATCCTACTCTTCTGTTCCTCCACACTTTTTCAATCCAGCCTGTGTTTTAAGTTCCCACTAGAAAAGTATTCTTCCTAGAAAAACTTCTATGTATATTGTAAAACATTAAGGGATCTGTGCCAATAAAGTCTCTATAACTGATAGGCTAGACTGCTCTAATGTTACAGAAGGATAGGACAGAATGTTACAGAAGAATTGGACTTGTAGTTGGGTATCCTGTTGGTGGAAAAGGATACAGGATATACAACCCCCAAAATTGCACAATTGGGGAACGAATGCAATGTTGTATATGTAGATGAAAGCAATTTGCCACGTGCTTCCATAATTGACCAAGCTGCTGGGATCTCAGGGGCAGGCAGAAAGGTTTAAGGTAGAAATGGAGAGAAAAGAAGCATAGGTCTAGGAAAGGAGGTAGCAGAAGTCTGAGAAGAAAATTGGCATACCCAGGAAAGAAGAGAAATCCACAAGAATGAGGAGAAGTTGAACAGAGGGAGAAGTGGAAGGGAAATTGGGGGGAAGAATGGATGCAGGTGCCTGGGACCCATTGCCAGCATGCAGAAGGGTGTGAGTTTCTGAAGTTCACATATTGATTTCAACTTTATTGCAAAATCAGCAAGATTTATATTTATATTATATAGACACATTTCTAATGTGCTCCTGCCACACTCCATTTCCCCCCCACAGATAACTTTCTCAGGTGTATGGCATAGGGTCACAATGAGCACTTCTGACACTGGGAAACCCACATTTTGGATGTCTTTTTCTCAGGTGTTGGGGCATTACATCAGGCGGCAGAAAGATCCTGACTCCTTCATCAATGAAATTAAGTATATCGCCAGCGATCCTGATGAGAAGTATTTCTTCAACGTAACTGATGAAGCAGCCCTAAATGATATCGTGGATGCTTTGGGGGACAGGATTTTTAGCCTGGAAGGTACTGGATGGATGTGATCATTCAGATCTAGGTGGGAAGGGAGAGTGAGATTTGAGTCTCCGTAGTTTACGAAGGTTAAATAAAAATGGCACATTAAGTGTGCCTACTGTGGCTGCTACTTACAATTCCAAGTGGTCATTTGTCAATATCAAACCGTGCTGAGATCCGATGGACAACAATCTTTTGTCATCACGACCTAGACAACATCCTAATTCTTCATCTAGTTTTCAAGTCATCCATTACATTTTTATCCCAGTCTTCCTCCAAAGAGGAAGGGCTGTGGTGGCTCAGTGGCAGCAAAGTCCAGGAGAAAATCCACAGTCAAAAGTCGAAAGAACAAGAAGACTGTGAAAAATGACGATAATCAAGATAATAAATATCCCTATATATTGTTTTTCACAAGTTCCGTATAATGCCAATAACACTCACAAATTCCACACTTCTTAGTACAAAACTCTTATTATAAATTCACAAGTTTACAAATTCTTAAATTCATAAATCCACAAATCCAAATCATAAAGAAGATTCCGGATAAGTGTTCCGTTTCAGTTGCCTTCCTCAGAGATGGACAGATATTATCTTCAGTACTGGTTTATTATGCACGTTGATATTCAAAATTTACAATAATTATTTCAAATTTATTTATTTATTTACTTCCAATTTATACTCCGCCTTGCCATCAAGGTTCAAATCACAGAAAAGGAAGAAACGTGAATTTCAAAATGGGCTCGCCGTTATATTTAGTAGGTACAAATTCTCTCATTTCAAAGCTGGTAAATTGTTAGGATTTCAATTTGGGGATTTATTGAATTTGAGAATTTGTAAACTTGTGATGTGAATTTATAATAAGATTTTTCTACTAATAAGTGTGGAATTTGTGAATGTTGTATATTGGCATTATATAAAACTCATGAAAATATTATCTTTATTAGCATCATTTTTCACAGTCTTCTTGTTCTTTTGGCTCAGTGGCAGAGCATCTGCTTGGCATGCAGAAGGTCCTACGTTCAATCTCGTCAGTTCGGAGCCGGGGGTGGGGGATGGAGAGAGAGAGAGAAAGAGTTGCGAGGCCCAGCGGCTCCACGCCGTCCGGGCCTCGCCTCGGAGCCGGTGGGGGGGAGAGAGAGAGAGAGAGAGAGAGAGAAAAGGGGGCGGGGCCGGGGGGGGGGGGGGAGGTCACTCTCACTAAAGATTACCTGGCTGCATGACCAAGCAGGGATCTGAAACTTGATCTCCCAGTCCTAGCCTGACACTATAACCACTAGACAACAGTGATTCTCCTGTGTTTTAAAATGAGTTTTAGTAGATGTTAACTGTGGCCTAAATTATCGTTGAAACGTCTGTTTATCTGTCTTATTAGTGTTTATTATGATGATGCTGAACATGGTTACAAACATTAACCGATTGCCACTTCCCCCACCCAGGGACTCGTGAATATAGCTCTTTTGAGCTGGAAATGTCTCAGATCGGCTTCTCCATGCATCTTCTAGAGGTAAGTGGGCATAATTTTTTACAGATGGGCGATTTCTTCACACATGTTGAATAACGCAATTTCAGTCCACTCCAGCAACCATTTGCAAGTGGATTTTGCCATTTCACACAGTAAAATCCAGTTGCAAAGTGGATTGAAAGTGCATTATTTAGTGTGTGTGAAAGCATCCAGAGTGGGTTTGAGAGCTGGCAATGCAAGCATAAACAGAGTCAATGCCTAGGACCGCCGGGCTTAAAAGTTTGTAACTGCTGTTTACAGTTGCACTGTAAGGCTTCAATCCTGGGGACACTTGCCTGGGAGTAAGCCTCATTGAATAACATGTGATTTACTTTAGAGCAGACCTCCTTAAGAGGGCACTGCCAATCTGCAAACTGGAGAAAGTGGACTAAAGGTTGGCGGGAGTGAGGATAACAGATGATTTTTACTGAAATAACCTTATGATTATTATTATTGTTGTTGTTGTTGTTAAAATTTATTAATGGCCCATCCTCTGGGTGATGTACAGGACATAGCGTCATAAAATGCAAAACATGAAGCATTGAAATTTATGTATAACATTAGTAACAATGGATGTGACCATCCAAGCTCTTTCACCCTCTAGCTTGACCAAGCAGTAGGACTGTATGAATGGAGGGATGGGAAATTTCACACAGTAAAATCCAGTTGCAAAGTGGATTGAAAGTGCATTATTTAGTGTGTGTGCAAGCATCCAGAGTGGGTTTGAGAGCTGGCAATGCAAGCATAAACAGAGTCAGTGCCTAGGACCGCCGGACTTAAAAGTTTGTAACTGCTGTTTACAGTTGCACTGTAAGGCTTCAATCCTGGGGACACTTGCCTGGGAGTAAGCCTCATTGAATAACATGTGATTTACTTTAGAGCAGACCTCCTTAAGAGGGCACTGCCAATCTGCAAACTGGAGAAAGTGGACTAAAGGTTGGCGGGAGTGAGGATAACAGATGATTTTTACTGAAATAACCTTATGATTATTATTATTGTTGTTGTTGTTGTTAAAATTTATTAATGGCCCATCCTCTGGGTGATGTACAGGACATAGCATCATAAAATACAAAACATGAAGCATTGAAATTTATGTATAACATTAGTAACATTGGATGTGACCATCCAAGCTCCTAGCTTGACCAAGCAGTAGGACTGTGTGAATGGAGGGATGGGAATATACGGATGGGAGCAGTATGAGCTCTCAGTTACTTCTTTTGGTTTATAGAGTGCAAAACCAATGAAATGCAATATGAGACACAGGTGAGATAGGGAAAACGCTGCCCCTCATCCCAGATCCCAGAGTCTGCATGGGACGGGCAGGTTTAACGCCCACCAGAATAATGTCCTTGGGTGTTCCCTCTTTACTTTCTCCCAAGGGATTGGTGCTTTTCACAAGGAACACTAAAACATGATTGAGGAATGCTTTAGGATATCCTATACCTGATTTGGGAGGGAAGGTGGCATGGTACAGCCCGATTTCATCAGCTCTTGAAAGCGACACAGGGTCGGTACTTGATTGGATGTGACCATCCAAGCTCCTAGCTTGACCAAGCAGTAGGACTGTGTGAATGGAGGGATGGGAATATACGGATGGGAGCAGTATGAGCTCTCAGTTACTTCTTTTGGTTTATAGAGTGCAAAACCAATGAAATGCAATATGAGACACAGGTGAGATAGGGAAAACGCTGCCCCTCATCCCAGATCCCAGAGTCTGCATGGGACGGGCAGGTTTAACACCCACCAGAATAATGTCCTTGGGTGTTCCCTCTTTACTTTCTCCCAAGGGATTGGTGCTTTTCACAAGGAACACTAAAACATGATTGAGGAATGCTTTAGGATATCCTATACCTGATTTGGGAGGGAAGGTGGCATGGTACAGCCCGATTTCATCAGCTCTTGAAAGCGACACAGGGTCGGTACTTGGAAGGGAGACCACCAAGGAAGACTCTGCAGAGGAAGGCGATGGCAAAACCACCTCTGCTCCTCACTGGCCTTGAAAGCCCCTTGCTGGGGTCACCATAAGTCAGCTGTGGCTTGACAGCACTTGACACACACACACCTGCTGTGAGCAGTGTACTTCAGTAGCTCTTGTTCAGTGCTGTTTATGTATCTCTGTGATTTCACCAGTTTGCCCGAGAGACAGAGAACACAGCCCTTTTAACATCAGGCTTATACTGGTGAATTTCCCATTGAAGAGGTTCTTAAAGGGGAAGCCTCATCACAATGTGAGAAAAAACCTTCTACACTTAACCCTTCTGAGCATTATATATCCCTTTCTCATCGCTGTGAGGGAGATGGATATCCTGTTCCTCAGGCCTCTGCAGAGACACCGAGGCACTCTGAAGGCCTGTACCATCTTAGGAATTGTTAAATAGTGGGTATAACACGGCAGAGGCGAAGGCAGAGTGATTTCAGCAAGCAGCAGTCTATGGCATCTCAACAGGAATGCGTTACGTGGGGCAGCTGCCTTAACTATACACACCTAAGCCACTCCCAGCCCCCCTGAAGTTGGTGAGTTCAAATGGCCTCCAGGCTCCAGATTGGCTGGCTATCCAGGGGCCAATCCACAGGCAGGTTCCAGGATCCTGCCTGCCTTTGTTCTGGGGCTTCAAGCTCCAACTAGGTGGTCTGCCCGGACAAGCCCAGACATGCCTCTCCACGCTCCCTCTAGGTGGCCTGCCAGACAAGCCCAGGCATGCCTCCAGCAGCAGAAGCCAGAGTGGAAGATTGCTCATGTCCAGACGTAGCAGGAACACAGCCTGCAGCTGCAAGCAAGAATCTATGTGGATTGGGTGGGGGGGGGGGGAGGTCAGAGTAATCCTGCATTGGCAGCAGAAGAGGAATTGAGCAGGAGCTCTCTCAGCTTCTTCTTGTATTAATATCTGTGTGCCATCAAGTCGCAACTGACTCATGGTGATGCTGGGATTACAGGGCATTCCCGGCAAGAGAAAAGCAGGGGTAGTTGGCATAGCAACCCCGGTCTTCCTTGGTGGTCTCCGATATTAACCGTGGCCGGCCCTGCTTCGCTTCTGAGCTCTGATGCTTGGGCCAGTCAGGGCTATTCTAAAGCCTCATAAAGCCACATAATAAAAGATGGCATCATAAGAGCAAAGTAGCCATTCTTTCTGAGCTCCCTTCTTCCCAGATTGCACTGGGACGGGAGAGAGAACACGGACACAGTCTGTCCCGTGACGTCCAAAGGGGAGCAGGGAGGGTCCTCTGCCAGAGGGCATTCAGGGTGCCCCTATCTTGGCCCACAGAGGTGGGTGTGGCTGGAGTAGGGTTGCCAAGTCTCACCTTGTTCCGTAGCGGGTCGCATCCATGTCACCAGGAAGTGACGTGACGACGCTGGGCACGCTGGGGGTGGGGCCACGACCATCCGAGGGAAAACCATATGGCATCATAAGAGCAAAGTAGCCATTCTTTCTGAGCTCCCTTCTTCCCAGATTGCACTGGGACGGGAGAGATAACACGAACACAGTCTGTCCCGTGAAGTCCAAAGGGGAGCAGGGAGGGTCCTCTACCAGAGGGCATTCAGGGTGCCCATATCTCGGCCCACAGAGGTGGGTGTGGGGGTTCCCTGCCCCCCAGAGGGACTTGGTAAGCCTAGGCTGGAGGCATCCCCTGCTTCAAGATCCTCCCTCTTCCTGCCCCTTTGTATACGCGCTGCCTGCCCTTCACAGTTGAGAGCCTCTGCTCTGATCTTTCTTGTGGTTGGTTGCCGCCCCTACTCAAGCACCCTACAATGTGATGGGAGAAGAAAACAGCCGTGGAAACTGGAAGGCAGGATTTTCTTGTGGTTGCATCTCTTATTGCTTATAGGGAGCATTGCTACAGAGATCAGTTCCCCTGGAGAAAACGGAAGCCTGGGGGGAATGGGGGTGACTGTATGGCATCACCTCCCTGCTTCCGTCCCCTTACCAAACTGCACCCTTCCCAGGTTGTGCCCCCAAATCTCCAGGAATCTCCCAACCCACAGTTGGCAACTTTGAAGAAGAACCTTGCAGTGATCCACCAGGTTCCTTCACCTTGTGGTGAGATTTCCGACTTAAAAGAACGGCTGAGATGAACCTACCCTTTGTTTATAAGATCCCGGAAGCAAGCTTTTGAACGATAGAGAACCCTTCTTCCTATCGCATGGCTTGGCCGCTGATCCGTTGCTTCTTGCCTGGCAGGACGGAATCCTCTTTGGCATGGTCGGGGCGTACGACTGGGATGGCGGAGTCCTGAAGGAGAGCAGCGGCAGGCGGGTCATCCCTCCAAGGGAAGCTTTTCAGCGAGAGTTCCCCTTGGAACTGAAAAACCAGGCTGCCTACCTTGGTAAGGACGCATGCAGTGTTTTCTTAGAATATAGCATAAGCCCACACAATGTTGCAAAGCTATATATTCCCATGGCCAAGTGGCAAACAATTTTTCCCATGGCTTTTCAAAGGGAGCTTCTTTTTCATAAGACTACAGAAGAGCATTTTAAATAATTAAGAACAGAGTCAACGATTTGTAAACAATACAGTATTAGAGCCAAAGTTAGGAAGTAACACAGAGGTCTGTGGACAGATCCCTCCACAGGTGCCTAGAAGAGTATAACTGTTTAGGATTGCACTGCAGTTAGTTTGAGTTCAGGGGCACCTTTCAGACCAACAAAGTTTTATTCAAGGTATAAGCTTTCATGTACCTTGAATAAAACTTTGCTGGTCTTGTTCCGTCTGGCGCTAAGTCAACAACAGCGCCTTCTGGACGTGATTCAATGCACGGCCAGAGTTAAGTAGAATTAAATAATTTTTTATTAAGCTCCACATGCATTCAGAAGATTTCTGTACTCACAATCAAAGCTGAATAACTGGTGAAATTCACATCTTTGTAATCTAATTCAGTTCACTGGCTTATGGTGAAAAAGATTGCGTGCTCCAACCTCCTTGCCATTTAAAGAGTTGACAAAGGAATGGGAAGAAGGCTGTAAACTCAAATCTCCGCGCCTCTGGGTGCAGGAAAGGACTGTTGATTAGCCAGTCACAGGGATGCTTTTGGATGTCTAACTAAAGACATCCTATCCTATCCTATCTTAAAGATATATGGCAGTTCTACTTAACTACAGTTAAACGCTGACAGATCTTAAAGGTGCCCCTGGACTCAAACTTTGTTCTGCTGCTTCAGACCAACACGGCTACCCCACCTGAATCTAGGATTGCACTGTAAGTGACATGACCAAGGGGACCCGGCTAATCCAGGGCTGAGTTCCTCCTCTTTATTTGTTCCCTGTTGCTCTCTCTTTCCTAGGCTACGCCGTCTCCTCAGTCAGACTCAGGAACGGGAAGAGTCTGTATGTGGCAGGTGCCCCCCGCTTCAAGCACAAGGGGAAAGTGATCCTGTTTGAAATGAGCAGCGGCGGCCGTGTGACTGTCTCTCAGGCCCTCACTGGGGACCAGGTGAGATATGTGACGGGGATGTTGGTTGCAGCTGATTTCTGAGGCTCAGGCCCATTTAGAAGTTGCTCGGTTCCCCAGTCTGAAATAGCCTTCCTGCGTGTTCATCATTCCACTGAATGTGCAAAATGGTATTGCTCAGGAGAGCCTTTTTCTAAAGAGAAGACGGTTGCAGAGTTTAATGTCTGTGAAAAGAACATCGACCGCTTCGTTACATGGTTTATTGAATGCATTGTACTGTTTTATTACATATTAGAAATTGTAATCCACTTTGAGCCTCAGTGAGAAAGGCGGACTATAAATGAAGGATATAACTTTAAGAAAAATCCCTCTGTGAAAGAACGGACCCACGAGCCCTTTGCTGCTCCTTCTGGTTGCCCCCTTCCCCTGGGAGGTCAGAAAACCCCTGTGGCCATCCCAACTCTCCACCTGGCACTGCTGCCCCCTCCCCTTCCTAGGGCTGCCAACCTCCAGGTGTCACCTGGAGATATCCCACTACTACGATTGATCTCCAGCCGACCAAGATCAATTCCCCTGGAGAAAATGGTTGCTTTGGAGGGTGTGGCATCACATCCAGTGTTCCCTCTAAGCTGAGTTAGTGTGAGCGAGCTCAGTTTTTTATCCTCCAGCTCACACATTTTTGTCTCAGCTCAGGAAGGAGGGCTCCAGAGCAAACTAATTAATGCAGGAGCCAAATGGCTCGCTCACAACTTTAATGCCAGTAGCTCACAAAGTAGAATTTTTGCTCACGAGACTCCATAGCTTAGAGGGAACATTGATCACATCCCTGCTCCCTCTCCTCCCCAAATCCCACCCTCCCCAGGCTCCACCCCCAAAATCTCCAGGCATTTCCCAACCGGAAGCTGGCAACCCTACCTCATTCCCGGGAGCTGCAAAAACTGACTGCTTCAGCCAGCGCCATCAGGATAACTAAGGGCTTGAGTGCTCTGTGCTGGGAGCTTGATGGCTCCTTTCTGCAGCCCCCTCTTTTCTGCCTCAAGCTGGGCTCCTGTACATGGACAGAGAGCAGTCACAATATGTGAAATGATGGAGTGAATTGTTGGGTGGAGGGCAGGGTTGGCAACTTCCAGATGGGGGGCTGGAGGTCTCCCAGGATTACAACTGAACTCCAGATAATGGAGATCAGTTCCCCTGGAGAAAATGGCTGCATTGGAGGGTGGACTCTGTGGCATTGTACCCTAAGTGAGGTCCCCCCTCTCCAAACCCCGCCCTCCCCAGGCTCCACCCCCCAAATCTCCAGAATTTCCCAAGTGGGAATTAACAACCCTGGTAGAGGGCATTTCTCCACACCTTCCTTTCCGCCATGGAGCCCTGTTCACACTCCGTTTATATTGTGTAGTGGGTTTTAACCGCATGGCTAGGCCGCTGCGGTTCGCATAGCATCCTGCACGCTTCACTGCTACACAACAAGGACAAAGGGACACGGCCCGTGGGCCAACTATGTACACCCCTGGGGACACCCCCCTAGGTCCCATTGGTGGGTTTGAATCTCCCGCCACCGTCCCATTGGTCCCTCCGTGGAGAGACCAGGAGCCTAGTCCCCATTGTTCTTCCAGAGTCAAGCTCTGGGGTATTCGCTGGCCCCTGGTGGCGGCCAGTGGACACAACAGTTTATCTTTACAGTCTTTTGAAGCAGATTAGGCTGAGAGACAGTGACTAGAGCCCAAAGTTGTCCAGTAGCCAAGTAAGCATTTGAGCCTGGATCTCATAAGAACATAAGAAGAGCTCTGCTGGATCAGACCAACAGTCCATCTAGTCCAGCATCCTGGCTCACACAGCGGCCTCTCAACCAGTTCCTCTGGATGGCTAACAAGAGGGCCTTGCTTTCCCTTATGTTGCCTCCTGGCTCTGGGATTCAGAAGTTTAGTGCATCTCAGCAACCTCAGTGCACCCGTCTTACCAACACACATCACTGGCTGGCTATTTGTAATACAGTGTAGACGGGGAAAGACACTTGAGTTAGTTCAGAGGCACTCTTGTTTGTATTACTTCACTTGTGTACCAGGGCTCTGCATCCATTTGGCCTTTTAAACTGATGGGTGATTTCCCACAAGCGCCGCACCGCGCTCATGCTTCTCTTTGGCCCAATGGTACGTGTCAATTTCACACAAGCTGCTGCGCGACCGCATTTTGCCCTGCAGCTTTGTGCGATTTCCCCCGCGTCTACTCGATCCTGGTTTTTTGAGGATTGGGTAGACGCGGGGGAAATCGCACGAAGCTGCGGGGCAAAATGTGGCTGCGCAGCAGCTTGTGTGAAATTGACACGTACCGTCGGGGCAAAAGGGAGGAGTGAGCGCAGAACAGCGCTTGTGGGAAATGACCCTGATGAGTATTTCAGCTTTCAGGTTACTAGTCCTCCTGGATGCAGAGATGGTTTTGAGAACAGTCAAGCTGATTCTGGCAAGTGGACGTTAGAGGTCTTTTGGGGACAGGGGACATGAAAACTGCCACAAAGTGGAGAGCTCTGTGCAATGACAGCATCTTCTTTCCCAGATTGGCTCGTACTTTGGCAGCGAAGTGTGTCCCGTGGATGTGAATGGAGATGGAATCACAGATGTCTTGCTGGTGGCTGCGCCCATGTATTTGGGTGCACAGAACAAAGAAATGGGGCGGGTTTCTATCTACAAAGTGGGGCAGGTGAGTACATTTCGAGCAGGCAGACACTGTCAAGTGCCTAGTGGTGTCCCTGTAAAATGTATTTTATTTATTTATTTGGAATATTTCTACGCTGCCTCTTCAGAGTCCTGCATGAGGCGGCTTAAATTTAAAAGCGACAGTGTAAAACACAGGCCATTAAACATAAGCAGCATTAAAAACTATCCATAAAACAGGGCAGGCCATTAAAAAGCTGGTAGGATAAACCCCTAATTAAAAGCCTGTCCCCCCCCCCGCATTCTTATTTCCCTTGTTTGCAGGAGTCGTTTCGTAGGAAAAGAGCTAGGGGAACTCATTAGCATAACTCATTAGCATAACTCATTAGCTAAGGCCACACCCCCTGACATCACCGGAAGTGTGTCATAAGGCTACACCCCCTGCCATCACCGGAAGTGTGTCATAAGGCCCAGCGGTGGACCTGCAAGGCCGTTGAGAGTGCAAGGAAGCCCTGCGAAGGCCTCCGCCCCCAATGGTCCCGGCTGACCTGCAAGGCCAGTGGGAGTGCGAGAAAGCCCCGCCAAGACCCTCCCTGGCCCCAGGAAGGCAGGGGTGGGGAGAGGCAGGGAGGAAGCAACTTACCCTCCCTCTTCTCCTGCCTCCTCCTGGTTGAATGAGGTCCGGAAGCGGGGGGCAGGGCTTCGTCGTGTGCCCAGCCTCCCCGCACCTCACCCGGGGGAACGGCAATCCCCCCCGAATCGACCTCTGCTTGGTTGTAAGTTCCTGTTTCTTCAGGGAGGTTTCTGTTCCCCTTCTGTTTGGTTCCCTCTAATGGTCGATTTGATATTACTGTGGTTTACGTCCAGCATAAAAACTTGCAGTTTAAATCTGCAGGGAGATATGCCAGAAATAAACCAATTTGAGATCGAATCGACCACTAGAGGGAGAAAAACATGTGTGGAACAGACCCCCCCCCCTTGCAAACAAGGAAAATGAGAATGCGGAAAAGGCCTAGGTAAAAAGATGTATTTTTAGCCTGATGTCTAAAAGAAAATAAAGTAGGCATCAGGTGAGCCTTAAAGGGGAAGGCATTCCAAAAGTGAGGTGTCGCCACAGAAAATACCCTGTCTCAAATTGCCACGTGCCTCACCTCTGAGCTAGCAGGGCTTGAGAGGCGGAGCTTAAGCGGCAGGCAAGGGAAGAGGAAAACCGGAGTGGTCAAAATCACTAGTCAAGGGACTGTTCTTTAGCTAGTGATGAGTCCATTTCTTCCATTCCAAGACCTTCCCTGTATATACTTGGGGAAGACGTAATGTGTAGTTGGAACCCAAGTGTCACCTTGAAGCACAAGGTCAAGGTCCATCTTGTCCAGTATCCTGTTTCCAATGGTGCCAGATGCTTCTGGGAAGCAGGCAAGTAGGTCATGAAGGCAACGGCCCTCCTCCTGATGTCTATGCCCCCCCTCCCGCCACCCAGTATCTGATAGCCAGAGAAGCGCTGCCTCAGAACTTGATGCTCCATTTAGATTTCACAGCAAGCAGCCATAGATAGTCCTCTTTCAGTCTGGGAGTGTGTCAGATCCTCTTCTCGTGCTATCTAAGCCTGTGGCCATTACCACATCTCTTTGGTCTGTCGGAGGAAGCGGGGACATAAGCCTCCACTCTCATCTTTGGGGTAAAGGGCTCCTCTTGCCCCTAGTGGGCCCACATCTGGGGCATCAGAAAGAGTCCACCATCTTCTTGATACCCATCTTCCCATTCTGGATAGAGATAACTTTATTCTCTCTCTCCCCTGATGCTAGAACTCGGGGGCACCCAATGAAAATGATGGGCAGTAGATTCAGGGCGGACCAAAGGAAAATGCTGCTTTATTTAGTGAGTGGTGGCCATGAGGAGACATGGATTTAAAGGAGGATTAGGCAGCTTCATGGAGGAGAGGTCCATCAGTGTTTACTAACCATGGTGAGTAAAGGGAACTGCCATGTCCACTGAATACCCAGTGCTAGGACATGGCATGAGGAGAAGGCCTCTGTGCCCTGTTTGTTGGCCCTCCAGGGCAACTAGTTGGCTGCCATGGGAAGCAGGATGCTGGACTAGATGGATCACTGGTCTGATCCAGCAGGGTTCTTCTTATTTATTTATTTATTCAATGCATTTATACCCCACCTTTCTCCCTGGTGGGGACCCAGAGTGGCTCACATCATTCGCCTCTCCTCCACTTTATCCTCGCAACTGCCCTGTGAGGTAGGTTAGGCTGAGGAAGTGTGACTGGCCCAAGGTGACCCAGCAAGCTTCCACAGCGAGTGGGGGAATTCAAACCTGGGTAATGAACACACCTGAAGCTTCCTTATATTGAACCAGACCCTTAGTCTATCAAAGTCAGTATTGTCTACTCAGACTGGCAGCAGCTCTCCAGGGTCTCAGGGTCTATTTCCCGGTCCTTTTTTAACCGGAGATGCTGGGGATTGAACCAGGGACCTTCTGCTTGCCAAACAGATGCTCTGCCACTGAGCCACAGCCCCTGGGGTCTTACAGGTACTAGTCCAACACTCTTAACCACTACACCACACTGGCTCTTCTGATGTTCTTATGTTTCAATATTTAATCTCTGTCTTTTAAAGCCACTCCTGTCTTTTAATGGGACGCTCCACGCCGACCCAAAACCTCAAGATGCTCGTTTTGGCTACTCCCTGCTGGCCGTTCCTGACCTTAATCACGACAGCTTTAATGATGTGGTGGTGGGTGCACCACTGGAGGATAATCACCAGGGGGCTGTCTACCTGTATCACGGGTACCGCACCACTGTGCTGCCACGCTTCAAACAGGTGTGTGAAAGCTGTGTTAACCAGATAGTGGGTTGTCTCTGTGTGGGAGCGTGTGGAAAGATGAGTTCTTATCTCCGTTAGCAACCGGCCATGCCTCCTTTGTAAGATCTGAAGAAGCTATGCTCTACCCTGACCTTCTACTAAAACAAAAATAGCAATGAATGTTGCTGACTATAGTGCTGGAAGTGGAAAAGTACAAAATTACCACATTAAAATCCAAACAGGAGTGATACAACAGCAAAGATCCCCGCATTCTGAAACACTAAGTATAAGCAGCAGTTAGGGATGCCAGACTCCAGGTGGGACCTGGGGATCCCCCCCCAGAATTCCAGCTCATCTCCAGAGTACAGAGATTCAAATGGGTGTTCTGGAGGGTGAACTCTATGGCCTTGTAGCCCACTGAGGAGGTCCCTGTCCTCCTCAGGCTCCACCCCCAAATCTCCAAGAGTTTCCCAGCCTGGAGCTGGCAACCTCACCCCATCGCTGGGCCACCAATGGCCAAGGAGGACCTGGCAACCTTAGCAGCAATAAAGAATCCAGGCCGTTAAGAATCCTTTAACCCATCGAAGGCAGGATAGTCAGCGAAGTGACTCTACAGAATCCCACCCGTCATGTTTATTGTTTTAGACTTCTTTGTAGTAAGCCACCTTGAGTCTTTTAAGGTCAAAGAGTATACAACAGTGGTGGCGAACCTATGGCATGGGTGCCAGAGGTGGCACTCAGAGCCCTCTCTGTGGGCACGCGTGCCATCGCCCCAGCCAGGCCCAGACCATCATTAAAGTGTCGAATTCTCTGCCAAATAATTTTAAGTAGATGAAAGCATTTGGGATTGCTTTCCTTACTTTGTTTGGATCATCTTAAGTTAATGTAGAAATAAAGTTTCTAAAGTAAAACCTCAGTATTCAGGTTAAATTGCCGTGTTGGCACTTTGCGATAAAGAAGTGGGTTTTGGGTCGCAGTTTGGGCACTCGGTCTCTAAAAGGTTCGCCATCACTGGTATACAACATAACTAAAAGGCAGCTGAATAAAATCACACATGTTGCAAAGCTGATGTGAAGCTGGTTTGACGTGTACAGAATGCGATACAGAGTTTTCCCAGAAAGGAATGCAAGGAAAAAAGTCTAAATCAAAGTGAAACAGGTGAAAAGAGTGAACAGGAAGAAGATGACGTTGGTTGAATTCACTCCATAATGGCTATTTGCGCTTCCTCAGGGGCAGCTCAAAGGGATGAATGGATAAAGGGATGGATAATAAAGGAGTGAATGGACAGAGCAAGCTTTGCCCTTCCCTCCTGGGCTTCAGGCACGCTGTCCTTCCTTTTTGGGCATCTTTTAAAAGCACCGCAGGAGCGTTTGTGCATTTGTCCATTCCTTGTCAGTAGGAAGAAACGGAACATTCTTTCAGAGCAAAAGCTGTCTAAAAACAAAGGGGGTGGTGCTTTCTCTAGGTGACATCGCCAGGAGATAGATTCAGGTGGGTAACTGTGTTGGCCTGAAGCAGCGGAACAAGGTCAAGACCAACAGAATTCTCTTCAAGGTATAAGCGTTCATGTGCAAGCACATTTGTCCAGGTGCAGTCACCAGGCGAGGCAGCCAATCAGTGCCGTGCTCATCCAGCTACTGCTTCGTACATGAAGGACCCCCCCCAAAAAAAGTTTAACTCCAGAGAGAACTCTGTCTGGATCGCAGTGAGGGTGCTTCCCGAGTGAATCTTGCTGCTCTCCCAGTGTCCCCTCTTAAAGTCTTCACCCCTTTGGTCTGTCCTTTCCGACAGCGAATTGAAGCAGCAGGGCTCCGCCGAGGCCTCACCTACTTCGGCCGCAGCTTGGACGGGCAGATAGATCTGGACGGCGACGGTCTGGTGGACCTTGCCGTGGGCGCTCAGGGGGCTGCGCTGGTCTTGAGGTGAGTAGCAGAGAGCGGCTGAGAGTGGGTGGAGAGACTCTGCAGAGCTTTTAAAAGTAACCCTCGCGGCAACATGGACCACATAAAACGCCCGTTCAGGGCCAAACCAGGGGTGCAATAGCCGCCACCAGTAATAGCAGCTCCACATTTCCTTCTCCCATATATATCTAGGGAAAGAAAACCTGGGGGCCTGTGTCTTTGCGGGCAGCTGATTCAACCCCCTGCAAGGAGCAGCCAATCAAGTAAAGCGGAGGCACTCTGGATGCAGTGATGTCACATAGGGTTGCCAGCTTTGGGTTGTGGAATTCCTGGAGATTTGGGGGGGGGGTGGAGCCTGGGGAAGACAGGCTTTGGTGAGAGGAGGGATCTCAGTGGGGTTCGATGCCACAGAGTCCACCCTCCAAAGCAGCCATTTTTTTTCCTCTGGGGGAACTGATCTCTGTCATGGGGAGACCAATTGTAATTCCAGGAGATATTCAGGCCCAACCTGGAGGTTGGCAACCCTAAAAATTGTCGCATCACAAGGCAGGGCCAGTTCCAGATTGGGGGGGGGGCTCCCTTCTCACCCACGTGTCCCCACTACCTGCCTGTGCATCCCTCCCTGCCGTGCTCACAAGATCCTCCGGCTGCCCATGCTCCTCCGGCTGCCCATGCTCCGCCTGCAGCCCTTTCCCTGGTGGCACTGGGCAGCGTGTGCAGCTGGTCACGTGGGTGGTGGAGCACTCACAAGTGAGCAGGCAGGGAAGTGGCATGTTGGGGGGTGGGGTGAGCAGCAGTGGGCCTCGGCAGCTGCCTCACCTGAGAGTATGCCAACAGCCCCTTCACCAGGCTTCTTTCACTAGTTGTCACAGAGGAAATTTGGTGCTGTTGCTTTTGATAGTAGCCACGCGTTCCTCGTAATGTCAGGGTCACCCTCGTCCTCTGTTTTGCAGTCAGGCCCTGTCAGGTTTCCTCTGAAGTCCGTAAACACAGGAAGCTGCCTTATACTGAATCGGACTCTGGGTCCATCACAGTCAGTACTGTCGACTCAGACTGGCAGCGGCTCTCCAGGGTCTCGGGCAGAAGAGGTCTTTCACATCACCTGCGGCCAGATCCCTTTTAATCGGAGATGCTGGGGATTGAACCTGGGGCCTTCTAAGGCTCTACCACTGAGCCGGAGCCCCTCCCAAGCCTGGGCTGGTAAAGGCTTGGGGCACAGGCTGCATCTTGGGGCTAGGAGCTTGGGACACAGATGTTGGAATCATAGGTGCAGGGAATGTGGATGAGACCCTTATGGCTCAGCCTTCCTGAGAACACGTGCAAAGGCGTGCAGGTGAGGAGTCCATAGGAACAGGTGCCTCGAGAAGGACCAGAGGTTATTATAGAGCCTCAAGAGGAAGAGCAGAGTGGTACAAATTCTAGGGACGCACCCAATTAATTGACATTTGAGGATATAGTTCCAACTTACCCATATTTATTCCTTGCCAGTGAAACAGCAGGTGTCAAAGCAGGTGGACGTCTCTCTTTCTGTTTAGTGATGATTCACTTAGCCTCACTCACTCACTCAAGCCCTCTTCACACATTACAGTCAACCTGCATGTACGTGCATGTGCTTGTTTGTAAGGAAGAGCCAAGGTGCATTCACTTTACAAATGAAACCCGGGACTAATAACTCTTGGGTTTCAATCCCACATTCCCTGGACCAGCTTTGAATGTAATTTGAGAATTACTCAATGCAAGTATTGAAAAACATCAGGTATACCCTATACATGGATTGTGTGTGTGTGTTTGTGTTCGCTGTAACCAACGAGGATTCTGTCGCACCTTGTGTGGGAGCTCTTAAGTTGTTGTTAATTATTCTTTTCTTGTTGCCGAGGGGGTCAGGTCGAGGAGGATTGTGCAGGTAAACGCTTCCATTTCGGCCAACCCTTCCTCTATCAACGTCATCCAGAAGAACTGCCACAGAAATGGCAAGGAGTCTCTCTGCGTCACGGCCGACATCTGCTTCAGAACGTCTTCCCGCTCTCTGGGCAGGAGGGACAGCCAATTTAGTGAGTACTTCTGGGCCTGCTCTTGGTGGGTGGCAGTGGCGATCTCCCTCGGTGAGCCTCATGATTGGCTGAGTGCTGGTCCCGTGACTTAAACGGCCTTCACCCACTTGCTTGGTCCTAGGTGTAAAATTCAACGTCTCCCTGGACGACAGGAAGTTCAGGACAAGGGCTGTCTTTGACGACACCTCCCAGAAAGTGCTTCAGAAGAGAATTCGGGCCACAGTGGGCAGGGCGATGTGCTCGACAGTCCGTTTTCACATGATTGTGAGTATGGCACACTTCACTTAGACCCTTTGCGTGGTACACAGAGCTGCCAAGTGGACAGACCAGTATAACTGTGGCCAGAATGTTCTTTTTCTGGGTGTGTTTCCAGAGCAGGAAGATGCGAAGCAAACCAACTAGGGCGTTTTTTGCAAAAATCCCCCTTTCATTTCACTACATTAGAGGTAGGAACCCTGATGAACTGACACAATCATACTTTAGTCACTCTATGAGGAGAGTCACTGGAAAAGACAATAACGCTAGGAAAAGTTGAAGGCAGCAGGAAAAGGAAGAAGACCCAACACGAGATGGATGGACTCAACCAAGAAAGCCACAGCCCTGTTTGCAAGACCTGAGCCAAGGCTCAGGCCGTTTTGGAGGTCATTAAAGCACCATAAGTAACTTGACAGCCCTTAGCAAGCACAGGAACCCTGCAGCTTTAAGAGCTGCATCAAAGAAGGACTGAGCTCTGATTTTCCCCTGTTGTTTCCTTCCCTTCTATAGTCTCTGACTGTCCCTGTTTCCCAGGGTACACGTCCCAGTTTCTGATATCTGCCCCAGTAAATCACTGTTCCTATTTTGTCTCTCTTCCACTTTGGTGTAGTGGTTAAGAGCCGCGGACTCTAATCTGAAGAGCTGGGTTTGATTCCCCATTCCTCTTCCACATGCAGCTGCTGGGTGACCTTGGGCCTTTCACAGTTCTCTCAGAACTCTCTCAGCCCCACCTACCTCACAGGGTGTCTGTTGTGGGGAGAGGAAGGGAAGGAAATTGTAAACCACTCTGAGACTTCAAGTGAAGGGCAGTATATAAATCCAGTCTCCTTCTCCTCTCTTCTTCTTCTTCCTCTTCCTCCTCCTCTTCTTCATATTTAGATACTTATAATATTTAGATATTTATTCCCTGCTTTTCTCCCAGTTCTCGGGGGGAGAAGGAGAAGAGAATCCTCAGCAGAAGGTATTCAGGCTGGTACAAACTCCTCAAATGGCCCCTGCTCTCTGGCTCTTGCTTGGGTGCAGGAGGAACTTTGCCCACACCGACAGTGTGAGCCAAGCCAGAGTTTATCATCAGCTATCATAATACGGAGCCACCCCTGTAGTACTCCAGTATGGGCAATAATGACCAATCTGCCATCCCATCGTTTTCAGATTTTATTATTTTAATCATTTATTTTAAAGCATTACCAGGCGTCTCGCGAAGGTGTTTGACAATAGGGGTATGAAAGATAAGCTTTGTCAGAGTTCAGTTGCTCTTTCATAGCAAACTTATCAGAACTTGTGAAAAAGAGCAAACTAGGACTGAGTTAATTGAGAGCAGAAAGGAGCAACCAATATGATCAGGGAGGTGGAACACCTTCCCTGTAATGAAAGGAAGTTGTGTCTTTTTAGTCTAGGAAAAAATATGACTGACAGAGGGACAACACGGTAGAGGTTTATAAAACTATGAATGGTGTACAGAGAATACACAGGGAAAGATTTCTCTGCTTGGGTGGCCCCACCTTGTGTTTCAAAAAATCTGCAAGGGGGAGTCATCCAGGATGGGGCTTGTAGAAAAATATAAAAACTTTAAAAGGAGGAGTGGGGGAATTAAAAAAAAACTCTGGAAAAGTAAAAGGCGATGATGTTTGCACTTGTGCAAACAGAGGAGGAAGGAAAGCAATGTGTGGGTGCCTGCTATTTCATGACCCCACCAGGAGGGGACCAGAGGAGAAGACAGGAAGGGGGGGGGGGCTCAGGAGAGGGAGCGGGAGGGGGGAGAGGACATACATGGGGAGTGCAAGGAGAGCCAGAAGAGGATGGGGGAGAGGGGAGGCAGCTGAAGGTGGGAAAGAGCCAAGTGGGAAAGGTCAGTGAGAAAAAGGGAAGGAAGCAGGGGGCTGCGTGGCAGGGGGAAAGGAAACAGGGACCCCTGGGGCCAGGAGAGTAGGGGCATGAGTGGGAGAAGCAAAGGCGGCATGAGGAGAGGAGTCTGCAGATTTGGCTGTGGCCACTGCTTCAGGTGGCTTTTAAAAGAGTTCCTGGAGAAATCTGTCCGTAGCTCTTCACCTCTCTATATATACATTTACAGCACAACCCTAAACAGAGTTGGGGGCAGAAAGTGCCATTAAGTAGCAACCCGCTAACGGCAGCCCTATAGAGGTGTCAAGGCCGGAGACACGAAGAGAGGTGGTTTGCCATGGCCTGCCTCTCCGTAGTGGCGTGGGACTTTCTTGGTGGTCTCCCATCAAGTAGTAATCAGGGTTGGCCCTACTTAGCTTCTGAGAGCTGGTGAGTTTGGCTAGCCTGGACCATCCTCCAGGTCAGGACATTAAGCCTTGTAGCTGAATGGAGCTTCCATGTTTCAGAGGTAGGCAGCCTCTGAGCAAGGGTTGCTGTGGGCAAAGAGCAGTGAAAGAGGGCTGCTTTCCCGTCCTGCTTGTAGGATTCCCAGAGGACCCAAGATGCTGGAGCTGATGGACCTTGGGACTGATGTTGCAGGGTTCTTATGTTAGTCCCGGAGGTGGGAATGAACCTCGTATACCATCTAGCCCAGGCGCCTGCTCAGTGCAGGCAATTCACTACAAGACCACAGTAGGGTTGCCAGACTCCAGGTGGGGCCTAGAGATCTCCCAGAATCACAGCCAATCTCCAGATGAAAGAGATTCGTTCCCCTGGAGAAAATGGCTGCTTTTGAGGGTGGACGCTATGGCATTATATACCAGTGAGGTCCTTCCCCTCCCCAAACCCCGCCCTCCCCAGGCTCCACCCCCCAAAAATCTCCAGGTATGTCCTACCCTGGAGCTGGCAACTCTACGGGGTGTTTTAAAATTAACTTTTCACTGTGGGCAGTTAAAAAAGAAGTTGTGTAAGAAGGCTGAAGTGGCAGGGAAACAGCAGAGCTGTATTATACAATCTCACAACATGTTCCTGTTCCGAGGCACAGCTGCACAGAGCTTTAGGGACATTCGATTGGTTTCCTGCTGCCAGTCAACGTGAGGGGTTGGTGCTGTGGCTTCTGGCACAACCAAGGTGCATTCTGGGAGTGGGGAACAGGGAGAGGCCCCATGCCCTTCCTAGGAAACCCTGCCTTGCCTATGGAAATCCCCGTGCCAGGATACAGAGATGGTACTGCTGGCATTGTTATATTTTCTACCCTTTTGGAGCGATCTGCCTTGAAGCATGAGAGCTTGCCGAAACACATCGGGTGCTGGCTAACAATCCCGGGTTCATTTCTCCCTTGCAGGACACTTCGGATTACCTGAGGCCTGTTGTGGTCATGGTCAAGTTTGCGCTGAACGATGCTGAGCCAGGCCCTGTACTAGATGAGAAATCAACCACTACAGTTAAGAAGCTAGTGAGTATGCATGCGTGAGAAGGGCCCCGTTGCTTGTCACATTTGAGGCATGCTGGAGTTGGCCAATAAACCTCCTCCCACTGCCTCCATCATGCAGTGGTTTGCATCCCACGGAATCACCCCGGTTGGTTGCTTTCCAGATCCCCTTCTTCAAGGATTGTGGAGAGGACAATGAGTGCATAACTGATCTGGTGTTGCAAGCGCAGATGGATGTCACTGGATCCAGGTAGGAGTCAGATCCAGCACACACACACACACATGCATATTGGTTGTGAAGGTGCCGAAGGGCAGGGAGAGGTGACGCTCATGTCATGTGAGATCAAAGCCACAGCAAATTCCAGGTTTGTATGCATGTAGGCAGGGGTCTTGTTGTAGAAAAAGAGCTGCCGGAGCTCATTAGCATAACTCATTAGCATAACTTATTTGCATATGCCACGCCCCCTGACATCGCCGGAAGTGACAGAAGGCCACACCCCCTGACATCACCGGAAGTGTGTCAGAAGGCCCGGCTACTTACCCTCCTGCTTCATCCTCATTCCCAAACGGAATGAGGATCGAAGCAGAGGGCGGGGTAAAGAAGGGGGCGGGGCTTCACCACGTGACCGCCCCGCCCCCTAGAGGTTCTCTTCCGGAGCTCCATACCTGAGAGCTCCCCCCCGACTAGAGCCCTGCATGTAGGTATACATGTATGTAGGCCCTTTATGAAGAGTATGGATGCCTGGGCCAGGAGTTCAGGTTGGGACTCATCCAGGAGCATCACCTCTTCTTGCAAGCCAAAATGTTATTGGGCTTTTCCACACTCTTCCTTGCTTGTGTGCCCATATTGCTTTTTTTTTTTTCTTTTCATACATGTTTTGCTCCCTCTAGTGGTGGCTTCAATATTACATCACTGTATCCCTGGAATATTTCCCCGCACATTTAAAGTGGAGTGAAATACTCTGGAAATAACAGTGATGTAATATTGAAGTGACCACTAGAGTGAGCAAAACATATGTGGAAAAGAAAAAACCCCCATGAAGCAATATGGGCACACCAGTGATGAAAAGAAGAGTGCGGAAAAGCCCATCGTCTTCTCTCCTCGTTCCAGGCAGAAGCCTCACGTGATCCGTAAAGGGAAGCGGAAGGTCTCGGTGGATGTCCTTTTGGAAAACAAGAAGGAGAATGCCTACAACGCCAGCCTCAGGCTCTGGTTTTCCAAAAACCTCCACTTCTCCAGCCTAGTGCTTAAGGTACGGTGGCCCTGTTCCTGGCTGGTATTTTACATGGTTAAGAACAGAGGAATGGAGGGAAAACAAGGAAGCTACTGGGCCAGCGATGGGCTGCCTATTAGGCTAATGATCAGCTTATGCTGGAATTAATGTTGTTAGTCTTTAAGGTGCTACTGGTCGGACTCTGGTTTGATTTTGCTACACCAGACTATCGCAATTACCCCTCTGGAATAAGATTCACAGTGGGAGGGGCCGTGGCTCAGTGGCATGCAGAAGGTCCCAGCCAGGTTCAATCCCCAACACCTCCAGTTAAAAAAAGGGCCAGGCCCAGGGGTCATTTCGTAGAAAAAGAGCTAGGGGAACTAATTAGCATAACTCATTAGCATATGACACACCCCCTGACATCAGGGGCCCGGCGGTGGACCTGCAAGGCCAGCGGGAGTGCGAGGAAGTCCCGCCAAGGCCCTCCCTGGCCCCAGGCAGGCAGGGGTGGGGAGAGGCGGGGAGGAAGCAACTTACCCTCCCTCTTCTCCTGCCTCCTCCTGGCTGAATGAGGGCTGGAAGCGGGGCGGCTGGAAGCAGGGGGTGGGGCTTCATCATGTGCTCCGCCCCCCTGCACCTCACCCGGGGGAACTGTGTTCCCCCGCGTTCCCCCCCCCAAAATGACCTCTGGCCAGGCCATAGGTGATGTGAAAGACCTCTGCCTGAGACCCTGGAGAGCTGCTGCCAGTCTGAGTAGACGAGACTGACCTTGATGGGCCAAAGGTCTGATTCAGCTTCACACATGTTCTTGTTGTTACTGGAATGGACTTCTGACACTATTCAGCATGGCTGTTGCCCGAGGGTTAAAAGTAGAGCTGTAGAGCTTAGTCCGTTAATGTTAGAGTAATCTATTTGGAACATTTGATCAATTTATAAGGTGCCTCTGATTAATCTGGAGACAGATTTTTAATTTTTTTGTTGTGTTAGTTTCAATACAAATTAAATGCAGCAGTTTGGAAGTGCCTTCTTAAAAAGAGGCATTCCCTCTTCTGTGCAAAGAAAGAGGGAACTTTCTCTCCTTAATGAATTAGCCATGCCATAATCCCAAATTTTAAACAATCTAACTTCTATGACTCTATCATACATTCAGATCTTAGCTGTACATCACTGCCACCAGAGCCAAGAATTTGCTGGGAATGTGAAATGCAGTGATCAGAATAAATTAAAATAAAACAATACATATTGTTTTCAGTCCTCCTGATCATCCTTGTGAACTATTCCTTGAACACAGCAATATCCGGAGTGAATCTTGAAGCAAACATTCAATCGTAATCAGTCATAAGATCCCTTCGCAGGTTTTGTCCAAGGATTCTTAACCTTTGAACATCACACCAGATGTGTTTGAAATTTCCTTTTGCAGCCATTCACGACCTTTCCAACAATCACCCCATTCATCCCCTAGGAATAGGTATACTGGATGGGTTCAACTCCCCCTGAAAGACCACGCTCGTCTTTGGAGTCATTTCCATCTTTGTAACTAGATAAGCAAGTGGCAACATTAGCCAAGAGTACTTTTCACCATCTTAGGGTAGTTCATCTTGCAACAGACATCCCTGGAAAAAGCAGGCCTGGGGCCACTGCCACACATCCAGGGTGGACTACTCAACACTTTCTGTGTAGGGGCAGCCCTTGAAAACGGTTTGGAAGCTACAGATGGCGCAGAATGGGGTGGCTGGAATGCTAACGGGTACCCACCAAAATGAATATAATCCTCCAGAGAAGCTCCAACTGCGCTAGCTTCAAATTTGTTTCTGGGCTCAGCTGAAGGTGCTAGTTTGGACCTTTAGAGCCTTTTAATGGCCTGGGTTCAAAGTACTTAAAGGACCATCTTTGCCTTTATGAACCTGCCTTGGTGTTAAGATCAGCTGGTGCTTCTGTGTTGCAGGAGCCTGCCTGTCAGAGGTAAGGTCAGCAAGGTCACCGGCAGCAGGGCTTTTACAGCTTAGCCCCCCCCCCATCAAGTGGTGGAATTTGCTCTGCATAACAGTGTGGCCCTCCCAGCAAAATCTTAAACTGTATCTTTTCCAGGATGCCGTTGATGTTTACATCAGTCTGGTCTTGGCGGGAGTTCTTTTTAATGCCATCCTGCTTTTTGTGAAACAGTGTGGTGCAGTGGTTTGCATGCTGGGCTAAGAAGGGGGAGAGCTTAGGCCAGTGGCTCTCTTTCGTACTGCCCTACCCCATAGGGCTGTTGTGAGGAAAAAATGGAGGAAGATAGAATCACCTATCTGGAGATCCTGGGAGGAAAAGGTGGATTTAAAAAAATGTGCTGCTTTAATTCTGAGTATAGTTATTTAAACCTTGGTGCTTTGAGTTGTACACTTTGAGCAACTTGGCTTTATAAGAAGACCTACTTTTTAACTCACCTGTTTGTATCTTGATCAAGATGGGTAGCCGTGTTAGTCTGTCCATCGCAGTGGAAAAGAGCAAGAGTCTGGTAGCACCTTAAAGGCTAACAAAATATGTGGCAGGGTGGGAGCTTCCATGAGTCACCGCTCACTTCTTCAGATACAGCAGTGACTCACGAAAGCTCGTCCCCTGCCACAAATGTTGTTAGTCTTTAAGGTGCTACCAGACTCTTGCTCTTTTCTACTGCTTGTATCTGTTATTCGTATCGAATACATGTTGCTTTTAGATTTTTAT
Source organism: Gekko japonicus (assembly GCF_001447785.1). NCBI lineage: Eukaryota > Metazoa > Chordata > Lepidosauria > Squamata > Gekkonidae > Gekko > Gekko japonicus. Next base: position 2,455,155 of record NW_015165831.1, on the reverse strand, counting down.
ATGTGTATTTTTATTTATTATTGCATAACCCTGTTTGAGTCTCCTTTCGGGGCAAAGTAGGACATCTGTTGCCCAAGTAAGTATGGTGCTAAGCAGAGTTATACACTTCTGATTCCACGGACTTCAATGGACTTAGAAAGGTCTAATTCCACTTAGGACTGTGCCCTGTAAACGGTCCTCATTCCCCGTGCGGGTCGGATTGGATCTGGGTGGCACCATGCAGTTAGGTTCCTCAGCTGCTCACCCCAAAGGCTTGCCACGTCAGCTCCGTTCTGTCCTTTCCTCCACAGGGCGAGAACCCGGTGAAGCTGGAATGCACCACCCCATCTGCCCAAACCCGTTCCTGCAGCGTCGGCTACCCCGTCTTCAGGGCCTTGGCAAAGGTGAGAGGCCTGGTGAAAAGCATGCAAACGGAGAGTGATTTCAGCAAAGCGTACTTTATTCTATCTGGAACAAGACAACTTTGGCTGGCTTGCAGGCCGGATTATATCCCCCGAGAAACCGCCACCCAAAACACCCCCCTACTTCCCTATAGGTTATTTACAGTGGCCGAGAGTCCCATAGGCTCTCGGCCGGGAACCTAGCCCCCTGATTGGAGCGGGCTAGAATATGCATAGTCTATTGTCTCTTGGAGCGAAGCTCGACGTTTGTCTCTGGACTTGTCTAGACTGGATACATTACACCTGGCCTTCAGGGTCCTCTGGCCACGAAGTGCCTTTTCAGCCAAAGTGTTTTGTAGGCTGTTATGAGGATCTGCACCTTGTCCTTCTGTCCAAATATGGCTGTTTGAAAAAGAAACAAAATTCTAAAAGCATATTGGAGGGGGAGGGGGGGTGCTGGAATAACCAGTCTGTAAATGGAATGGCAGGCAAAGGTTGTTATGGGGCTAAATGGTGTCTTAGAGACGCTTTCCTGAATGGCCAATGATGTAGATGACCAGTCGCCAGGAATCCAAATGTGAACCATGTACAGATTTATGCCAGGGTGCGCCTGTGTATATTTATTACTACTTGTGAGATCTTGCATGTGCCACTTCCTAAGAAATGACTTCTGACAACCAGTGGTTGGGCTGCAGAAACCTTACAGATTATCAATCAACACGTTAATTTCCAGTTATGTTCCTTTATTGATCTTTTGCTTTGAAATTCCACATTGTTTGCTCACCCTAGTCTAGAAGTAAGGAAAACACAAAAGAGGTTTCCATGAGTGTCCATGCTGTGGAAAGAGAAGAATTTTCCAGCCTCTCTCGTGATGCTGCTAGTACACAGGGTCACCCAAGGCCCATTGATTGTCAGGACATTTGAGACAGCCTTTTTCGGAAAACCGATGGGACTCAATGGCCACTAACTTCTAGCTTGGATTGTGTAAAAAAATGAATCTGGTTTCGCCAACTTGACTTGGTCTCTACCTGTCCCTGATAGGGATAGCAGAAGAACAGAGAGCCCCCCCACGTCCCAGAGGTAGACAGCCAGCTGCTGGGGGCAAACAGTGGGATGGGGTGGGCATCACCGTCATGCCCTTCCCTTCCCCGTAGCAACCTCTTCGGTTCTCTTCCAGGTGGCCTTTCTCCTTGAGTTTGAATTCAGCTGCTCTTCCCTTCTGAACCGAGCACACGTGAAGCTCACGGCCAGCAGGTGAGAACTGGGGTGGAGAAGACACAAGACAAGAGATGATTGGGCAAAGTAAGGTGGATGTGGCAGGCCCTGATGGAGATCTATACGGAGGCCCTTGTCAGAATACTAACGGCCAAACTAAACGTTACAGTTTTAGAGTTGTTCCCTGCAGCCGCACAGCAATTTCACCAGAGCGGCTTCTTAAGAAAGGAAAAGAAATGGTGTAGTACAAAAAATATACTGGTATGGAGTTATTTTCTCAGTTTTGCTGTTCCACATGCACAGATATTCCCCATGCAACAGCAAAACTGGAGATATAATCCCCCCCAGAATGTGGTTTTCATGCGGGAAAACAGGATTTTGGGGGGAGCAGGAGCCCTTCCTCCCCCGTGGCACTGTTTCAAGCCCATTTGGGCTGTCCTTTTTTTTTCTGTTTAAGAAGCAATTCCCCACAGCTGCTATGAGGCTGCACGGAGCACAAGTTGGATCTGGGGAACCCGGACCTAACTCTTTAAAAACATTCTGTTTGGCCCTACGGGACACCATCAGATTTACGCTGCACCTATTCCATTGTGATTAAAGATATAAAATTAGGCATGTGCATATGCTTTAAGGAAAGATAAGTCTGACTTGACTAGACTCAGGGTGACCCTCCCCAATCCTATTCCAACTTTCTATTAACTGAGGGTGGTCCCCTCGAGTGTTTGTCTCCAGTACTGCATGCTTATTAGCTTTTTAATTATTATTATTAAACTGCTTTATGTGTCTGTTTGCATAGAGCCTTTTCTTTTCTTCCAAAGAGTTTGTGGTCACTAAAAATACTAGTCTACAGGACAGGTCCAAGCTCAACCGGCCTGTTGGCGAACCGGACCATGGGACCTGGAGAGAAATACCATGTGCTTCCACCAGGGGGAGCTGCTTTTCTGCTCTTTAACTCCCTTTCGTCAAATAACTCTCTTGCGGCAGAGTTGAATGCGTACCCTGGCCCGGACACAAGCAGCCCAAAGAACACCCAGTTGTTCCATATTAATGAGTCTGGAATGAGGCTGTGGAGGTGGGATTGGTGCAATATCACACTCAGTAGGGATGCCATGTCCGGCCTGGGAAATCCTGGGAGATTTGGGGGCTGTGCTTGGGGATGGCAGGGAGCTCAGCGGGAATGCAGTGCCACGGAGCCGGGGTTGGGCCTGTGGGCAGCTTTGGGATTCCAACACAGCGTGGTGGGTGGGAGCAACCACAAAATGGCTGCCACAGGAGGCGGAGCCAGCCACAAAACATCAGGGAGTGAGGATATGCATACATCTAATAGTAGCTCTTCAGCATTTCAGGCAGAAGATGTGGTTAGCAGGACATGAACAGTATTGCTTAAAATATTTTCTTGCATGCATACAGCTTTTAACCTTCAGTCATCCCAGGATGATCCTTGTGCTGTGGGGAAGCTGCTGCCAAAGCAGTTTTTAAACATCTGCCAAGTCAAACTGATTTCTGTAGTCTGGAGATCAGTTGCAGTCCTGGGAGACCTCTAGCCCCATCTGGAGCCTGGGAGCCCCACACTGACGTATTGCGTACATTTTCATTAACTGACATCCCTGCTGTTTTTTACCCTTACCTCTCCCATTCTTTGGAGCTGCGGTGGCTCAAGTGGTTAAGACGCTGAACTGCAGGCTGTGGAAGGTCAGTAGTTCAGGAGTTCTAGACCCGGGTTGCCGCATGACAGAGTGAGCTCCCATCTCTGGTTCCAGCTCCTGCCAACCTAGCAGTTCGAAAGCAAGAAATTGCAAGTAGATAAATAGGTACCACTTCGGTGGGAAGGTAAGAGCGTTCCGTGCACCTTGGTGTTTAGTCATGCCGGCCACATGACCACGGAAACGTCTTCGGACAGCGCTGGCTCTTCGGCTTGGAAACGGAGATGAGCACCGCAACCCTAGAGTCGGACTCGACTGGCTTTCGAGCAAGGGAACCTTTACCTTTTTACTCCCATTCTCCCTCCCCCCCGATTACTGTTTTCTCTCACTGCAAACTTTATATAATCTTCTCCATGCATATTGTTTTCGGGAAACAAAAACATGGATGTTCTGAGATTGAGAAATCTACAGTGTTACGCTATAACCCAACACGGAATCAAATTTGCTTATGGCCCGTGCACTGCGCTCGGTGATGGATTGGCCCTAATCAAATCCCTTTTTTTTTTTTTTACAATAAATGTGTTCCCACCCCAATCATAACAGGCAATTTTTTAAAATTGTGATCAACTTCACTCTTCTTTCCCTCTCCCACAGTGACAGCCGCGAACTGAACGAGACCCTTACAGACAACACAGCACAGCCCATTGCTTATGTCCGGTACGAGCCTGACCTTTTCCTGACCAGGTAAGCTCCTCTGCGGGATGAGCTGCTCAGGACCTCGGCCTGACATGTCGTCGCCTTGGAAACCGGCACAATGAGTTGGCTTCCCTCAGGCTGTGGGGGTAACCCAGAAAAAAAGGGGGTGGCACCCGTCTGCAAACCACACACAAAAATGAGAGAAATGGACCTTTACAGCATGCCAAAATGTTAATGAAATATTTCTTAAGGGCTCCAGTTTGTGTGTGTGTGTGCGTGTGTGTATTTGTGTTAAATGCTGTCAAGTTGCTTCCTGTGTTTGTGTTAAATGTTGTCAAGTCACTTCCAAATTATGATCGACTTATGATGACCCTATGAATCAGTGTGACCTTCAAAACGTCCTGTCGTTAACAGTCTTGCTCAGGCCTTGTGAACGGAGGGCCCTTGTGGCTTCCTTGACTGAGTCCATCCATCTCATGTTGGGTCTGCCTCTCTTCCTGCTGCCTTCACCTTCTCCTTGCAGGATTCTCTTTTCCAGTGACTCTTGTCTTCCCAGTTTACAGAACCTTTCCACATGTCAGTTTTGTACTAGCATTCTCATGGAATGGAATGGATTTATAAAAGATGTTTTAAAAAAAACCTTTAAAACCGTGTTTGAAACCCTTTTGACGTACCCTTGTTTCATCCTATGGCCCCTTTCAGATGGCCTTTGTAATCTGTTTTAGTAGCAGGTTGCTAATGGATTTTTTGTGTCAGTTCAGACACGACCATTTTAGCAACAGGCTGCTCACTGATTTTATTTATCTGTTCCTACAAAACCACTTGTGTCCCCTCGGCAAAGTGGGGCTGAGCCATTTTTGAGGGAAACTGCTTTCACCTCTTTGTTGAGCTTCTGAATCGCTGTGGTGGGCTGTTTAAAATGTCCATAGCATTTCCTACAATGCTGCCATTTCCCCTGCCCTTTTTCACCACACAATCTTCCTTACCCTTTCCCCAAAAAAAGTTCTAAGTTGAGCGCTATAGTGTCCCTTTCCCCAAAAAAACATTCTAAGTTGAGCGCTATAGTGCTAAACTGATATAGCCCTTCAGTGTTACAGCAGCACCACTGAGATGTCTTGACTGCATTGAGAGACTATTGCTTTAGCACTATAGTGCTCAACTTAGACTGTTCGGGGGGGAAGGGTGAGGAAGATCATGCAGTGAGCAGCACAGTTTGAAATGGCTGTAGCGCTTCAGAGACGGCTCATTAATGGGACGATGTTTGCTGTGTGAAACCCCTGTCCCTGTGTTGCTTTACTCAGAACCGGGCCAACAATGGATAGCATCCGGTTTAGAACGGTAATGTGAAAGGGGTCTGTGTGTGTGTGTATGAGGTCCTTTTGGATGTTCTTCTCTGTGTGTATGAGGTCCTTTTGGATGTTCTTTTATGAACAATTTTTGCTTAATGGATGGAAAGGATGCTGGTACTCTGCGTTCTGCACTGAAAACGTGGTGTACTTTAAGGAATTCCTTAAATCACCATTTTTAGGATCTTTTTGAGGATCGCCTCTTCGGTTGTTTATGGCTGGAGAGGGGCATCCCTGAAGTACTGATTTGGGAATGGGATCCATCATGGGGGAAGAAGTTGCACGATGGGGTAAACTGCAGAGAGTGCAACAGATGGCCAGGATGAGAGATGCTCAAAGCCATCAAGTGTTGCCATTGGCGATGCATCACCAGCTGGGGAGCTAAAACGTTCCATGTTCAGAGGCAGTCAACCTCTGGATCCCAGAGCCAGGCAGCAACATCAGGAGAAGGCCTCAGCCTCTATGCCCTGTTTGTTGGACCTGCAGCAGGGCAGTTGGTTGGCCACTGCATGAGACAGGATGCTGGACTAGATGGACCACTGGTCTCATCCAGCAGGGCTCTTCTTAGGTTCTTAACCTCTAGCCTGCTCAGGAATAAAGGCCTACTCAAGTCACACGTGTAAAGTTGAGAGGGGATAGAATGAGAAATGGGGGTGGCTTCCTGAAGAAGAGATTTGTTCCTTGTGCCAACTGGAAGAGTTCATCTGCATCTGCTGTTGTATATTCACCTGAATCAGGTGGTGTAAGGTTGCCAACTCCAGGTTGGAGGATTTCTGGAAATTTGGGGGTGGAGCTAGAGGAGAGCATGATTTGGGGAGGGGGAGAGAACTCAGCGGGACATCATGCCATGTAGTCCTGCCTCCAAAGCAGCCATTTCCTTCAGGAGAACTGATCTCGGTCATCTGGGGATCAGTTGTAATTCCAGGAGATCTTCAGGTCCCGTATGGAGACTGGCAGCCCTGAATGGGAGTGGAGTAGGAGGTCACTGGCAATCCCACCAGTAACCTTACGGGATCAGCTAGAAGTAACCTTGGGCACTCAGTAGATCTCCTGATCCCCCATTCCACTGCCCACCAGCAAGTATCTTCAATGCGCTGCTTCCTACTGGCCAACCCTACCTGCCAGGGATTATCCATCGGAGCCACAGCAATAAAATGTACACCTTAAAACTTACTGTCAATTGTAAATGTAACAACAGAATGCCTGTAAACATATATATATGTCTTTCTTGGCGGTGGGGGGAGGAGTACACTTTTTGTTTTGAATCATGGTGGGGCCCAGGTTCTTTGATAGAGTGATTGGTGGGATAAGAATGATTCAGAGCCACTGGCCTAGGTCATGTAGATGCCGTCCCATAGTTCATTGGGCTTATTTTCTCCCTTTAGTGAATCCACGCTGAACCGATACGAAGTACATCCTGTGGGGACCTTTCCAAGCGGCATGATCCCAGAGTTCAAGACAACCATCAAGGTAATGGGACGGGAGGCAAAGGAAGAGGTTGTCTGTACGCCTTTAACAGCTGCACAACGTGACACGATATAGCTAAATGTATTTTTAACCTTTCCTCCTTCTCAGAGGTGGTAAAAATACCAAAAATACTTTGGGCTGTAGTAATACAGGCAGGAGGGAAGGAGGCATGGTATTGCCCAATCTCGTCAGATCTTAGAAGCTAAGCAGGGTCGCTACTTGGAAGAAAGACCCAGGGCTGGCCCCAGCTTATTTTGCACCCTAAGCAAGGATCCCTTCTGGTGCCTCCCCCCCCCCATGCGCCCACCATGGCTCGGACCCGTTAATTGGATCTGTACCCCGGACCTCCCGTTCCCCTGGCACTCATGCTCTTAACACTCACTTTTGCTTTTGTAACTGTGCCTGCTTTTCACATCTGGCTTCCACAAAGGAACACTCTGCAAAGAAAGGCACTCGCAGTCGCAAACAACCTCTGCTTCTCACTTGCCTTGACAGTTCCTTGCTGGGGTTGCCATAAGTCAGTTGCAACTTGAGTGTCCTTATGTAATAGCCCCCCTACTTAGGTTCTTCTTTGACTTAGCTGAGTGACCCTTCTGTGCCCAGAGGGCTAAGTTCTTTGGTGGAATTGGCGTTTGTATCATCAGAAAGATCATAACATGTTTAAAACTCAGTAGTGTTTGCAGCTGAACCAGGACAGCGGTGGGGTGGGTGCCAGTTTCGCGCCCCTAAGGGCCAGCGCGCTCTAGGCGTGTGTGTGCCAGTTTGGCGCCCAAGGCGAGTGCCTAGGTTGCATAGTGAGCGAGCCGGCCCTGGAAAGACCACCAAGGAAGACTCTGCAGAGGAAGACAATGGCAGACCTCCTCTGCTTCTCACTTGCCTTGAAAGCCCGAAGCCCCTTGCTGGGGTTGCCATTAGTCAGCTGTGACTGGAGTGCACTAGACACAAAGTACAGGTTGTAGGTGGAGGCCTGTATATGATTCAGTCTTCCTCCATACAAAACAATCCCCTGCATCTAGAATGCTAGTGTGTCTGGAAGCATTTCTAGCCTATATGTTAGCTTTCTAACTGCATGGGAATTTTTTTTTTTAATTTGGAAATGCTTTCAAGTCAAGTGTATTCTAAAGTGGTACATCTTAGACACAGTTTTACCTTGAGGCCTATGAAAAATGTGAGAGAACGAAGGGTGGTTGTTGCAACTGTTAACAACACACATTACAAAACGGGAACATTCTTAACCCTTTGTGATGCTCCTGGTATTTGTCACTTGAAAGGATGTTTGGGTTGATTACGTGCTTTAAGTGTGGCGGTGATCTTGGGGTAGCACTTGGTCTTTTTTTAAAAAAAACACGCCGCCAGCCTTCACCTTAAAAAAAAAATTAACAGTTCATCAGTGAGGAGAATGTGAATTTGTTTCTTTCTGAGAAGCTAAATTTTGAAAATGCCTACTTAACTGTTTTCCATGTTTCTCTAATCAGACTCTATAATCAAAATGTTGAATATGAAATATCAGACTCCTTTATGTACAAAGTTTGAGTTCTGGCCCGATTTTTTTGATTCTAACCCTTTTCTCCCTGGGGTTTTCTGCCCCATTGCCAATGCCCGCTTTACTGTACACAGTCCTTGCTTGTTTCAGGTGCAAAATCTTGGCTGCTACACTGTGGGGAACCTCTCCCTTGTCATGGATCTTCCCACCACAGCCTATCAGAACAGCAAGTTCCTCTCAGTCACCCGCATCATTGGGGACAACGTGAGTGCCCTTAACTAAAGCCCCCCCACCGTTCAACACCTCCTTTCTTGCAGAGGTTTTTATTTATTTGTATTTCTTTGGAAGAGCTACACCCTGACTTTTGACTTCAACAGCACTTGGAGTCAGCTGAGAACATTCGAGTGCCCACTGCAAAAAAAATCCAATTAACACTCCCTTTGTTGTTGTTGTTCAGTCGCGCAGTCGAGTCCCGACTCCCTACCCCACCAATTAACATCCTGCTTGATTCAGTAGGATTTTTTTTAAAAAAGAAATCTCTTTGAAATTAAATGTATGCTTTCCCTACCTTTTTGCCCTCCTATGATGAAAATTTCCTCTCCTGGATGGCCCAGCCTAGCCCAACTTCGTCAGATCTTGGAAGCTAAGCAGGGTCGGCCCTGGTCAGTATTTGGATGGGAGACCTCCAATGAAGTCCAGGGTTGTGTCACGGAGGCAGGCCATGGCAAACCACCTCTGAGTGTCTCTTGCCTTGAAAATCCTACAGGGTCACCATAAGTCAACTGTGTAATTAACTGTGTAATTAACACAAGGCATTCACTGCCACAAAGGGTGGTGGTGGCTACAGGCATAGACAGCTTCAAGAGAGGATCGTATAGAGCAGAGGTCCATCTGCGGCTATTAGACACAAGGAATAGAAGGGACACTCTGTCTGGGGCAGGTGATGCTCTGTATTCTTGGTGTTTGGGGGGGCAACAGTGGGCCTCTGGAGTTCTGGCCTCGCTGGTGGACCTCCTGATGGCACCCACTGTGTGACACAGAGTGTCGGACTGGATGGGCCATTGGCCTGATCCAACATGGCTTCTCTTATGTTCTTATGTGATTTGACAGTAAAAAACAATGATGAAAGTAACAAAAATATATAGGGGGAAAACAGGCTATTTTAATATTTGCACAGGCTATTTTAATATTTGCTATATATATACCTGTCCTCTTATCTCATGACTTCCAGATTTACTTAGGCTCACAGGGACCCCATCAATGTGTGTTTTTGTTGTTGTTTTTTAATTCCAAGGTGACTTGCATCTTTCAAAATCTGACTGAGACAACACAAAGTTCAGGCGTTGGTGTGATTCGTGTTCATCCAGAAGAACTCATGCACGTTGAGAAATTGGTGCGTCCAGGTGGCCAGGACAGCCGGAGAACTTCCAAAACTGGAGCTGTCCCTTCTTTTCTTTCTTGTCCACTGCTCTGAGACCTGGGTCTAACAAATAACAGATGAGCCCATCTTAGGCTACAGGCAGGGGCAGCGGGCTCAAGCCCCCTTCAGGATTTCCCAGAGGGGGCAATGCCCTTTGGTCTCCTGGTGTACAGAGTATCCAGTATATGACTGGTGTCAGTGTTCCCTCTAAGCTGAGTGAATGTGAGCTAGCTCACAGTTTTTTAGCCTCCGGCTCACACCTTTTTGTCTTCGCTCAGGAAGGAGGGCTCCAAAGCAAACTGATTTATGCAGCAGCCAAATTGCTCGCTTGGAACTTGAATGCCAGTAGCTCACAAAGCAGAATTTTTGCTCACAAGACTCCACAGCTTAGAGGGAACATTGACTTGTGAGTGTTGGTCTCAGACTGAAGAGGCCAGAGTTCAAGTCCCCACTTAGCCACAAAGCACACCATGTGACCTTGGGCCAGTCCCACACTCAGCCGAAGTTGTGCGGAAAAGAGAGAGGAGAAGTATTTCCTCTTTATTTGCTGCTTGCAAGAAGGAGTCCAGGTGGCCAGGACAGCCGGAGAACTTCTAGAACTTGAGCTGTCCCTTCTTTTCTTCCTTGTCCACTGCTCTGAGACCTGGTTCTAACAAATAACAGATGAGATGGTAAACTTCCTAGTGGGCCCATCTTAGGCTACAGGCAGGGGCAGCGGGGCTCAAGCCTCCCCCCTCAGGATTTCCCAGAGGGGGCAATGCCCTCTGGGCTCCTGGTGTACAGAGTATCCAGTATATGACTGGTGTAGTTGTTAGAGTGTTGGTTTCAGACTGAAGAGGCCAGAGTTCAAGTCCCCACTTAGCTACAAAGCACACCATGTGACCTTTGGCCAATCCCACACTCAGCCTAAGTTGTGTGGAAAAGAGAGAGGAGTATTTCCTTTCATACATGAATGAAATATGTACTCAGATTGGCTCAGTGAGGGAGTACATGACATCTTTCCTCTCCTCTCACAGAGACCTCTTCCTTTGACTGAGATTCAGAATATTCCGAGTGGGGGGGAAATTACATTTTTAAACCACATGATTAATTGTTGATGGCCTATGGTTTTGGGAAATCTAAACAATTCCTTATTGAAATGACTTAATTTAAGTTACTAAGTGTGGGCCTGGACTAGGTTCACCCTGTGCCTCCCCCCCCCCCCAAAAAAAATTCAGAAGTCTACGCCCCTGGCCACAGGTAAAGTTTCCCTGAAAGTTCACCTGATAGAACGTTTCCCCATGCCAAATAAACAGAAACCCCACATGTGCATGAAAAATAGCCTTGTAGAGGCTTCTTCCTGCTACTTTTCTAACTGGCTTCCCAAGTGTGTCCCGGGAATCAAAATCCAATACTGTTGTCAGTCAATCAATTTATTAAAAAGTCAGCAGTGGATATTCCCTGGAGAGGGGATTCCTAGCAGCAGCTGGATCCAGCCCCCCCCCCCCCCCCGGGAAAAAAAAAAGATGAGTGTACATCAATCAGATTCAGTTTACTATGGGGGGAAAACACAACTGGAGCAAAATAAAAATGTCAATAAAATGATCCTGGTACTGTGAATATAAACTCCCGCAGTTATTGCCTCTGATAGTGAATATGAATCAGTGCTATGCCTCATTAAACCAGGAACTGTTCTGATGTCCTCACATTCTGTCAGTTTCCTCATTCCAAAATTAAAAACATCATCGCCCTCGTTCCCAGAACTTGATTTGGAGGCCTCTGTCCCTTCCAACTTGACATCCTTGTTTTCTCCATAACAAAGTTTGAGTCCGGTGGCACCTTTAAGACGAACAAAAGTTTTATTCAAGGCATAAGCCATCCCTTCTTCAGAAGTGGGTGTGCACACAAAAGCTCATACCCAGAAGGTTGCGGTCACACGCGCCAGAAAAAACAGGGGAAACGAGGCTATTTCCTTCGGAGCAATTTGACCCACAATTGTGCGATCACACAGTCCTTGAAAGCTGCGGGCACAGCCCACCACTGCATGATCAGACCAGGCCCAACCCCGGGGGAGTCGGGGGGGGGGGTTGCCGTTTGTTTTCAATGCACTTAAACGAGGAATCGATGAATCGCCTCTCCGCACTGAGGGCTCCCTACGGAGTTTGCGATGATGCACATACTGAGAAGGGAGGGGGGGAACAACGGCATGGAGTCGGGAAGACCTGATCAGACCATCCCAGCACCATGAGATCGCACTGGATCGATCAGACAGGGGAAAGTCCATCCATGGCCCATTGCAACCCGCTTCCTACCGGATTTTCCCCAGTGTCTTTTAACTCCGCTTCTGTGGTGGAGCAGAACGGGTTGCCGATGGCTGCAGGGCGCTTCCCAGATGATGTTGTCTGATCACGCCCTTTAAATCCGCCTGGCATTTGCGCCTATGGGGGGGGTGTCTAATTGTGCCTATGATCGTGGCCTTTGTTGGTCTTAAAGGTGCCACTGGACTCAAGTTTTGTTCTGCTGCTTCAGACCAACAGGGCTACCCCACCTGAATTTGTTTTCTCCATGTAGTTCATATTTTCTGTAGGGGAGCATTCAGTTTATTTATCTGTTTATTTATTTAGGAGCCAGTTTGGTGTAGTGGTTAAGTGCGCGGACTCTAATCTGGGAGAACCGGGTTTGATTCCCCACTCCTCCACTTGCACCTGGCTGGACGACCTTGGACAAGCCGTAGTTCTGATAAGAGCTGTTCTTGAAAAAGAGCAGTTTCTGTCAAGAGTTCTCTCAGCCCCACCAACCTAACAGGGTGTCTGTTGTGGGGAGGGGAAAGGAAAGGAGTTTGTAAGCCGCTCTGAGACACCTTTGGGTAGTGAAGGGTGGGTTATAAATCTAATCTCTTCTTCTTCTTCTTCTAGAAGTTTATAACCCACTTTTCTCCCAAAGGGGAGGGATCCAAAGTGGCTTACAACACCATTCTCCCTTTGTGTGATTTATCTGCACTATAAAACCCCTGTGAGGAGGGTTAGGCTGAGAGAGTGTGATTGGCTCACCCAGTGTCACCCAGCCAGCTTCCATGGCAGAGTGGGGATTCAGGCTAGAGTCTCCCAGCTCCTAGCCCCACCTGCAATATCAGGGGGTCCAAATAAAAATTTACCTCTTTATTTGCTGCTTGCAAGAAGGAGACCCCAGCGTTGCCTTTCCCCACTACCTTCTTGGCACTTCCCCTTGTCAATTCTGATTAAAACATGGGAAATTGCTCTCCCCATTCAAAGAATGGTGGCAGCCAGACTTAATTTTGTGCTTCCTTATAGATTATAGGAGCCAGTTTGGTGTAGTGGTTAAGTGTGCAGACTCTAATCTGGGAGAACTGGGTTTGATTCCCCACGCCTCCACTTGCAGCTGCTGGTGTGACTTTGGGTCAGTCACGAGTACTTTCAGAGCTGTTCTCTCAAGGGCAGTTCTCTCAGAGCTCTCTCAACCCCACCTACCTCACAGGGTGTCTGTTGTGGGGAGGGGAGGAGAAGGGAAAGGAGATTGCAAGCTGCTCTGAGATTCTGAGTGAAGGGTGGGGTGGGGTATAAATCCAATCACTTCTTCTATATTTATGCTGGAGTTCCATGGGTGGAATGCAGTTTTGTGCATACCATTCAGTGCACACAGGATCTCATCTTTCATTCTAATTAAACTCAACAAGTTTTGAGTCTTTATGGGCAAGAAGAGGTGTTTCGACGCTTGTGGGTAGTGCCAGAGGTTCAAAGAATAAGGTTTTCAGTCGTTCTTAATAGACCTTTTTTCCTGAACACAGACTCTGGGCCTCTCAGCTGCCTCATTGAAGGAGGGAATGAAGAAAAGAATGTGGAGTTGGGGGGTGTTACAAAAAATTTCTAGAACTCTGACTTTGATTTGACCTTGGGTGGGCTTTGCTGCTGTTTCAGTGGCACATTGCCAAGAGTTGTTTTTCTTTCCCACGGCAGAACTGCACCAATACTGGGTGCCAAAGGGTGAAGTGTGAGCTGTCCCACATTGAGAGGGGCTCCGAAGTCTCCATCCGCCTGCTGAGAGCGGTCCACAATGAATTTTTCTGGAAGGTGAGTCCACACGTGGCAGTCTCGCCCGGAAGTGCAGCGCCCCCCTTTCGGTAGCACCTCCCGCCATGTTGATGCCTGCCTCTTTGCCCCTTAAAAGGGGTAGTTGCGAATATGGTCGGCTGAGGTATTCTGTGGGACTTTGGGCACCACATAGGCTTGGCAGCTCCCCTGCTATAGTGGGCAATGTCCTGCTTCCGCCACCTGCCTCCCCCCACTGCTCAAATGAGCAGCAGGGCAGGAAGGTGTCATGTAGGCGCTGATGTCATTTCTGGCAAGAACTCTTAGGTGACACCGCCGATGCTCTAGGCTTTCACCCCACGCCCTGTTCCCCAAAGTCTTCTGGGGGTTTCAGGCATACACCTGGCAACCAGTGTTCCCTCTAAGCTGAGTTAGTGTGAGCTAGCTCAAAGTTTTTTAGCCTCCGGCTCACACGTTTTTGTCTTAGCTCAGGAAGGACGGCTCCAGAGCAAACTAATTTATGCAGTAGCCAGATCACCTGCTCACAACTTTAATGCCAGTAGCTTACAAAGTAGAATTTTTGCTCACAGGACTCCACAGCTTAGAGGGAACATTGCTGGCAACCCTGGTACCAAAAGCCCACAGCTCTTTTTCCCAGCAACCTTCTCTCCCCCCCCCCATGCAATTGGGGCCAACTTTCTGAGCCTCCCAACCGCATCTCTCTTCTCCTCCACATCCCTTCAGTGACAGCTACACTGGAGGGAGAAGAGTGCAACTCTTTTTGCACCCCTCTTAGCCTCTCTTTTTGCCGGTGGGACTAAAAAGGGCTGGAGAGAACTGGGGCTCCATTTCCTTCAGGGCCTCTCCCCAGGGGGACATGGGAGATTGCTCCAGAGCTGTCTGTCATCCGTCCCCCATCCCCCCCCCCACAGTCCTCCATTTTCCATGGGGAATGCTGTTTGGAGGAGGAAGCAGAGCGCGTGTTTCTTCTGCGCTCTGCCGCTTCAGCTACTGTTGTGTACTCCGGTCCTTAGCGGGCCCTTTGCCAAGCCGTGAGCACTGGTTGGTGTCCTGCCATACTGGTGACCTTGGGTTGAGAGTCTGATCACAGTGAATAGCCAGAGTCTTTCTCAATAACTAGGACGTTTCCTTAATGTCTTGGAAATCTCCTCCTGCCTTTGGAACAAGACACCCCCAGACTGAAGGAGTGGGGCCAAGAAATACTTCAGTGTGAGCTGTGTAGCTTAGTTCAAATGGGGAGGGAGCAAGGAGGAGTCCGGCCCTTGGGACACACAAGGGCTCCCTCTGGGACTCAGAGGCAGAACGAGCAAATTTGCTCCCAGCTGCAGAAGTGTCTGCTTACTTCCTATAGGTTCTATGAGGGGCTGTGGCTCAGTGGTAGAGCCTCTGCTTGGCATGCAGAAGGTCCCAGGTTCAATCCCTGGTGTCTCTAGCTAAAAGTACCAGGTAGGAGGTGATATGAAAGACCTCTTCTGCCTGAGACCCTGGAGAGCTGCTGCCAGTCTGAGTAGACAATACTGACCTTGGTGGACTCAGGATAAGGCAGCTCCATGCGTTCACGTGTACTTGCCTATTGGTAAATGAAGCCCATGTACCACACAGCAGAGGGGAAGACAGATGGCGTGAGAGGCAGGAAACCCTTGTTATTCATAGCAGCGAAGGGCCCTCCTGGGTGGGAGTTCCAGCCTTAAGGAGCAGCAAGGGAGTTTGGGCGGAAGTGATGCAAAGGCCAGGGAGGGCAGGCAAAGCGTGCCAGTAGGAGCAAGAATATACCGCTGGGTGATTTGGTGACCACGTTTTAGGAAGCTGGGGAGGATCAGACCTCCCCCAGCATTTTCTGTACGGCGTTTCACAACACGCTTCCTATAGGGCAGTGGTGGCGAACCTATGGCACGGGTGCCGGAGGTGGCACTCAGAGCCCTCTCTGTGGGCACGTGTGCCATCGCCCCAGCCAGGCCCAGACCATCATTAAAGTGTCGAATTCTCTGCCAAATAATTTTAAGTAAATGAAAGCATTTGGGATTGCTTTCCTTACTATGTTTGGATCATCTTAAGTTAATGTGTGAGTTGTTTTTTCTAAAGTAAAACCTCAGCATTCAGGTTAAATTGCCATGTTGGCACTTTGCGATAAATAAGTGGGTTTTGGGTCGCAGTTTGAGCACTCAGTCAAAAAAGGTTCGCCATCACTGCTATAGGGAATGCCCCTTGGGGTTTTAAGAGCCTTGACCTTTCTTCCATTTTTCCTCTTGGGGACAAAGGCCAAGTTTAAGACCGTGAAGGTAGTGAGCACGTTCGCCCTGACCGCCCAAGAAGAGGACGGCATCCTCCTCCTGCCCGAGGCAGCCCACCAGAGGGAGGTAAGGTGGCGAGGAGGACCAAATGGGTCGGTGGCTTAAGCACCGGGGGGGGGCCAAACCGGCCACGGCCATCCCTGCCACTGAGATCGGACCCAGGGGTGGGGGAGGGTGTGGTGGTTACGTTGTGTAGAATCCGGTGGGATAAAGGAGACCCACGTCTGAATCCTCGCTTGGCTACAAAGCTCAGGAGTGGCCTTGGCCTACCTCCCAGCATAGCCCCGTCTAACTCACAAGGGCACTTGCTGAAATGGAGTAACCACCCTACGTGTGCCACCCGGAACTATATTTAGCCAAAGGGAACTATATTTAGCCAAAAATCCTAACTATAAATACACGTTGATGGGGTCTGAACTGGCAGAGACTGATCAAGAGAGAGATCTTGGAGTTGTAGTAGATAACTCACTGAAAATGTCGAGACAGTGTGTGACTGCAATAAAGAAGGCCAATGCTATGCTGGGGATTATTAGGAAGGGTATTGAAAACAGATCAGCCAATATAATAATGCCCCTATATAAATCAATGGTGAGACATTGGGGGACTCCTGCTGCTGGCCCTGATCATCGTCTTTTTGTGGAAGGTAAGAGCCGAGTGGCAGGGATGGGCTTTTGTGGCGGGGGGCGGCAGCCAGGCAGCCACCAAGCTCAGAGCCCCATCTGTGCATGCAGCGACACCAGCCGGTATGAAATGCCCAGGACTGTACCAATTTAGGCTGTAGGGAGGGGACCAAACATTTGAATGGCAAGAGCCTCGCTCTCTGTAGCAAAGTGGTATGTATGTCAGTGTGTGGAGAACAGGCATGTGCAGAGTTCTTTCTGATCTCAGTCCTGCCCACCCCCCTGCAAGTCTGTCCCTGACCCTCAAGCTCAAGATAAACTGTTGATTTTAATTGGTATTTTTGTATGTTTAAATCTGTTGTAAATCGCCCAGAGCTCTGTGTACTCAGGGATTGGGCGATTCAGAAATCTAAATAATAAGAAGACGACGAAAAAGAAGAAGAAGAAGCATTTCTAAAGGTATAAAAAGCTATAATAGGTCACCAGTTTGCATACTATGGACTCCCAAAGATACCTGTATAAAAAGAGCCAATATTAGTCAGAGAGCAATCTGCGAGCCCAAGAAGGGTGCAGCTCACACAGTTAAGTACATGTTATCTAAGCTGTAGCAGATTCCACAGAGCACGTGCAGAGTTCCTTGCAGTAACAAGATGTTGGTCAGGGCATTAACCCCTACCCAACCTCCTGTGGACTCCGTTTCCACTGAAGACTGAAAACTGAAGACAGAAAAGTCCTAAATGTCCCGATATTTATGGTCAGTGGAACTGGACCTCTCTAAGAACAGCAAGCTACTTTCTGCAATCCCACGTAAATTCCCATCTCTGGTGCCAGAGGCTTCTATTACCAGTCAGAGCCATATACAATATAGCCCCACCTCCATTGAACTTCCTCTGAACTTTCATGACAGATATGCAGCCTTGTCCAAACAAGATTGTCCCTTGTATGAAAGGGATTAACTCTCTCAGGATGGTCCAAGGTGGAATGGAAAGGAATGGGTCACTCTAATGCAAACCCCAGTTGCCCAAGATCCCAGGCGCTCTGAGTGGCACTCTTGTGCTCAGTTAAGGTTTTAGAGTTTCTGTCACATATAATTTTTTTTAAAAAACTAAGAATTTACCTGTAAAAGAAAATTGGAATTTATATAGCATTTAATGGCAAAGCCAAAACAAAAATGGTAAAAGATACAAAAATAGTGGGGAAGATACAAACATCTTGGTGTCAGGTCTCAAAGCCAGGTAGGACACAAAAAGTTAATTACAGGCATAGCGCTCTTTGCACCTCTCGATGGATTTGGCCCCATGTCCTATGGCAAAAGGGCTGGGAAGGAACTGGAAGAACTACCAAAGGTGTGAGAGCATGAACTTACCTTTGTGCAGGATCCTAGAGAAACAGAGGGTGACATTTTTCTTGTTTAAACAGTATGTTGATTGCCCAGTTTTTCTAGAGAAATTTCCTCTTACCTTACCAAATAGTGACTATAGGTAAGTGGTGGATCCAACCAGTTTTTCCCCGATGGAAAAGGGAGGAAGGGTCCCCTTTGACCACCCAAAAAGGTTATGTTGGGGATCATGCGATCCACTTGGACAAAAGCCATGTGAGACAGAGGATGTAGGGAAGGGAATTGGGCGAGATGGAATGGAAAACCTGGATGTCTCCAGCCATTCACATGTGCTTTATCCAAAGTTATTGTCAATATACTTCACACTTTATTTGCACATCCCATGTCTAATTGGCTAGTTGCTGTTGCTTTCACCACACTCAAGGGGAGGGGATTGCCAGATTCAAAGAAGAAGAGATTGGATTTATACCCCGCCCTTCACTACCCAAAGGAGTCTCAGAGCAGCTTACAAACTCCTTTCCCTTCCCCTCCCCACAACAGACACCCCGTGAGTAGGTGGGGCTGAGAGAGCTCTTGACAGAGACTGCTCTTTTTCCAAGAACAGCTCTTGTCAGAACTATGGTCATCCAGGAGGTGCAAGTGGAGGAGTGGGGAATCAAACCCTGGTTCTCCCAGATTAGAGTCAGCGCACTTAACCACTACACCAAACTGGTTGTAATCTTACCTTCTAGATTTCCATGAGTGGGGGGAAAATCCAACTATGTTATTCCCCCCAACACAAGGATTGCCAGTCTCCGGGTGGGGCCTGGGGATCTCCTGCTTTTACAACTGACCTCCAGCTGACAGAGATCAGCTCCCCTGGAGAAACTGGCTGTTTTGAAGGGTGGACTTGATGGCATTGTAACATGCTGAGGCCCCTCCCCTCCCCAAACCCCGCCCTCTCCTGGATCCACCCCCAAAGTCTCCACGTCTTTTCCAACGCAGACCTGGCAACCCTACACCACACGCACCCCTGTGGTCTCCATGAACAGTCGAGGCCCAGACATTTAGTACCTTGCCGTTTTACTGCCCACATTGATCTGCCCATAGTCCAAATCCCCATAAATACACAAGCTTTTAACCTCTACAGTAAAAAAGCACTTAATTCCTTAAAATTTGATTCTGAGGGGCCATGGCTCAGTGGTAGAGCATCTGCTTGGCATGCAGAAGGTCCCAGGTTCAATCCCAGGCATCTCCAGTCGAAAGGACCGGGCAGTAGGTGATGGGGAAGACGGCTGCTGGAGACCCTGGAGAGCCGCTGCTGGTCTGAGTGGATAATACTGACTTTGATGGACCCAGGGCCCGATTCAGTATAATACAGCTCTGTGTGTTCGTGTGTGTGTGTGTGTGAGAGAGAGAGAGAGAGACAGAGAGAGAGACAGAGACAGAGAGAGAGAAAGACAGAGAGTCCAGAAGCTAAAGTAACATTTGAAGTTTGGCTTCACTAACAAATACATTTTGCTTTCTCCTGTTAATCTATTATTTTTCTCATGGCCTTCATCCTCAATCACCATCATCCCAGCTTGGATTTTTTATGCACAAAAAGCCTGGAGAGGAAGAAAAAGAAGAGCAGCAGGCGGCATTTTGAACAGAGACTCTTCGGTTCTTGAAAAGAAACTGGCCCACTTTGGGAGGCATCGGCGGAAAGGGAATCTCCCTTTTCCTCCTCAGGTCCCCTTTGCTCCGGCTGTGCCCAGGGAGCTCTCCCTCCCTTTACCTTTGGGAAAACAAGAAAGCAAGCCGCCTTCTCCCACGTGGATTCACATAGACCCATTTTCCTCCTCAGGTCCCCTTTGCTCCAGCTGCGCCCAGGGAGCTCTCCCATGATCCGCCACCTCCCCTTTGCCTTTGGGAAAACAAGAAAGCAAGTTGCCTTCTCCCACCAGAGCCGTGGATTCACATAGACAAAGTATCAGCAAGTTGAGTCCCGAAATCATGGGTCCGGTTTTACCTGCGAGGTTCAAAGGACAGAGAAAAAGGAGCAGGAATCTGAATGCCGGAGGAGGAGCCTGTCACCCCCCCCCCACACACACACACACACAACTGTCTAAAAAAAACCCCACTGGACCACATTGTGGACTGCAAGCAGGCCTCCTCCTCACCCGCAAGAGCAGTTTCTGTTCCACCTGGAGCATCTCCAGTCCCAGGACAGGAATGCTGGTTTCAAACAACCAGGTGTGCAGAAGCCCCTTTGAGCTTCGCCTCAGGAGGACAGGCCCAGCCAAGCTCAGTGGAAATCCCATGGCTGTCCGTCCAGACCCAAGACTACCGCAGTGGGAGGCCTGAACTTCTGGGGCAAAACCAAAAGCTGCCAAAAGGGGTGTTGTGGCCAGGGTTGCCAACCTCCAGTTGCGGCCTGGAGATCGTCAGGAATGGGAACTGATCTCCAGGAGGAAGAGATCAGCACCCCTGGAGGAAAGGACTGCTTAGGAGGGTGGCTCTTATGGTCTCATAGTCTGCCAAGGTCCTTCCCCTCCTCAAACCCCGCCCTCCCGAAGCACCACCCCCTAAATGTCCAGGTATTTCCCAATCCAGAGCTGGAGATCACCTGGAATTGCAGCTCACGTCCAGATGGCAGAGATCAGCTCCCCTGGAGAAAAGGGCTGCTTTGGAGGGCGGGGCTGTTCGGCATGGTCCCCTGCTGAGGTCCCGCCTCTCTCCAAACTCTGCCCCTTCACAGGCGTTCCTCCCACATCTGCAGGGATTTCTCAACCCAAAGTTGGCGACCCTACAAGGTAACAGGCACCTCTCTGCCTTTTGCGGGATGTCGCACTTGGGGGGTGGGGGTGGGGGGAGCCTTCTGCATCCCAAGGTGCCATCCACTGTCTGACCAGCCTCAAACTGAGATCTGAAGTCACTCCCCACTCCCCAGGGGCTTGGCGGGGAGGGATGCGAGACAACTGACCGAACAGGGAGTGCTGACAAAAGCACAGAGAGGTTTCTGCTACTATTAAAAGAAAACGCCTAAAATGGAAAAAGGTGTGTGAATTTGTTGCGTTGTGAAACTGGTATGGATGCAAAGGGGCCGCGTCCTGCACATCCAGTCCGTCAGTGGCAGTCATCTTCCCCTGGCTGTCAGGGAGAGACACCACCATTAGCGGAACAGACCTCCGTGGGACCGTTGTGCCTGGGCCCAGCAGAGCTTCACCTCTCTAAGCTATGCCATTGGATGCTCCCCGGAAGCTGTGCCCAAAGGCCACTTGTTCTGCTTGGCTGCAGGGCCTGCTCTTCGACGTAAGAAGAGCCCTGCTGGATCAGACCTAGAGATGTAAAATTTCCGGAAATTTTGAAGCTTGGAAAAAACCCCCTCCCACATCTGCAGGGATTTCTCAACCCAAAGTTGGCGACCCTACAAGGTAACAGGCACCTCTCTGCCTTTTGCGGGATGTCGCACTTGGGGGGTGGGGGTGGGGGGAGCCTTCTGCATCCCAAGGTGCCATCCACTGTCTGACCAGCCTCAAACTGAGATCTGAAGTCACTCCCCACTCCCCAGGGGCTTGGCGGGGAGGGATGCGAGACAACTGACTGAACAGGGAGTGCTGACAAAAGCACAGAGAGGTTTCTGCTACTATTAAAAGAAATCGCCTCAAATGGAAAAAGGTGTGCGAATTTGTTGTGTTGTGAAACGGGTATGGATGCAAAGGGGGCTGCGTCCTGCACATCCAGTCCATCAGTGGCAGTCATCTTCCCCTGGCTGTCAGGGAGAGACACCACCAATAGCGGAACAGACCTCCGTGGGATTGTTGTGCCTGGTCCCAGCAGAGCTTCACCTCTCTAAGCTGTGCCGTTGGAGGCTCCCCGGGAGCTGTGCCCAAAGGCCACCCGTTCTGCTTGGCTGCAGGGCCTGCTCTTCGACATAAGAAGAGCCCTGCTGGATCAGACCTAGAGATGTAAAATTTCCGGAAATTTTGAAGCTTGGAAAAAACCCGGGTTTTTTTCTGGGGGGAAACGGAAATTTTCGGAAAAATTGAAAAAATGCTACATTAGCATTTATTTTGTCTTTTCTAGATTGAAAGTCATTCTGTTACTTTAGGAACATAAAATATGACTATGGACATTTTTACTTGGCATGAAATTATCACAACTAGCATATTAAAAATATAGTGTATCCAAACAATTATTACAAACAGAATACCCACCCACATGCAAAAACAAAACTGAAACCTTTTTATTGTCTTCTGACAATAGCACCTCCTAAAGGAAGAAATGCATCTTGTTCTTGCATTGGAGAGTTCAGTTTGTAACCTAGGACTTGCTTGTCCTCACCCGTTTTTTTCCTGAAGCCTTTTTGTTTTTTCCCGAAAAATTGGAAAAATTTATTTTATTTTAACATGATGAATAAAATATTTTAAGACAAGGTGTTCAAATATTTTCCAAATCATTTCTCTCATATATATATATATATGAGAGAAATGATTTGGAAAATATTTGAACACCTTGTCTTAAAATATTTTATTCATCATGTTAAAATAAAATAAATTTTTCCAATTTTTCGGGAAAAAACAAAAAGGCTTCAGGAAAAAAACGGGGAAAAAACATTTCCCCCCCGAATTTTCCCATTTTTTTCCCGGGCCTTCACATCTCTAATCAGACCCGTGGTCCACCCGGTCCAGCATCCTGCCTCACAGGGGGGGCCAAGCAGCTCCTCAGCAGGGCCAGCAAACAGGGCTTAGGGGCCCAGGCCTGCCTCCTGCAGACGCTTCCCAGGACTGCTATTCAGAGGGTTGCTGTCACAGAAGATGGAGGCTCTTCTAGTCGCTATGGCTAGTAGCCATGGAGGGACCTCTCCTCAATCATTTTTAAAGTTGCCTGCACCTACAGCCATCCCTTCATCCACTGGCAATGAATTCCAGAATTTAATCACTTGTGAAAAGAAGCATTTCCTTTAGTCCCTCCTGAATCTGCTGCCCACCAACGTTGTTCTGTGCCCTCTCCGAGTCCTAGTATTATGGGAGAAGGAGGGTAAAAATTCCCTGTATCCACTTTTCCCACCCCCATGCCTGATTTTATAAACTTCTGTCATGTCCCTCAGTCACCTTTTGCCAGCTTTGAAAAGTCCCAGATTCTCTAGCCTTTCCAACTCTGCAATGTCCTTTTTGAGCTACAATGACCAGAACCACACACAGTCCTCCTAATGAGGCTACATCATAAATCTGTACAGAAGTATTACAGTATTAGCTGTTATAGTTTCAGATCTTTTCCTAATAATTCCCAGCAGGAAGTTTGCCTTTTTTTTCCACCACAGCCACCCACTGAGTTGACATTTTCATTAAGCTAGCCATTCCCAAGCTTTCTTTCCTTCACAGCCAATTCAGCATACATTTAAAGTTACCATATTTTGTTTAAGGTATATCGCGACTGAGCATGGAGGTTCCTTTAAGCAATGGCAGAGCAAACACCAGCCACTGGGCCTCTGTGCTAAGAGGGAAAGGGGCTTTATATAAAAGTTGTGCTAGAGATTAAAAGGAGTCGGGTTGCTCCCTGAAAGAGCTTACTGTTTTGACAGGGAGGGGAAACAGCACAGGAAGAGGAGGGCGGGGAGAGGCAAGGGATAGCAGGCCTGACCAGGAGAAAAGCTTTACAGACTTGGTGGATTTTGAGGAGGGAGAAATGGAGAGGGCAGGGTTCTAACATGAGGGGTAGTAGGAGAGAAAGGGTAGAATTGCTGGGGGTGGCAAGAGTCGGGGGGGGTGTTGAACACCGAATCGGACCCTTGGTCCATCAAGAAGAGGAGATCGGATTTATACCCTGCCCTTCACTCGGAGTCTCAGAATGGCTTACAATCCCTTTCCCTTCCTCTCCCCACAACAGACACCCTGTGAGGTAGGTGGGGCTGAGAGAGCTCTCTTGAGAACTGCTCTTGAGAGAACAGCTCTAAAAGAACTTATGACTGGCCCACAGTCACACCAGCAGCTGCATGTGGAGGAGTGGGAAATCAAACCCGGTTCTCCCAGATTAGAGTCCACACTCTTAACCACTACACCAAACTGGCTCTCAGGTTCAGTATTGTCTACTCAGACTCAGCAGCTCTCCTAGGTCTCAGGTGGAGGTCTTTCACATCACCTACAACTTGGCCTTGTTAATTGGAGATGCTGTTGACTGAACCCGCGACCTTCTGTGTGCCAAGCATAGCCCCTCCAGATAAGGACGAGGTAACAGGAAGTGAGGGCAGAAAGGGTGAGGCAAGGCAAGGGGGATGTTGTGTAGTGGGTTAGCCGCATGGAAGAACCGCTGAGGCGCACATAGTACACAGCACACTTTATTAGTACACAACATGCACACCTGCCAAGCAGCCGCGTATATACATTCTGGGGAACCCCTGCGGAATCCCATTGGCCCATTCAAACCTCCCGCCAATGTCCCATTGGTTCCCTAGAGGCAGGGTGCAGGAGCCTAGTCCTCATTGTTCTCTGGACTCAAGCTCCGCTGAATCGCGGGCGCCCAGTGGCAGTCTGCGGACATAACAGGGGAGCCCAGAAGAGGACAGGGAACAGGTGTAAGGCCTTGTTTTCTTGCAAGAGGCTCCATTAAGTTTTGTTTGGGCCCCACCAAAAGGGACAGTATGGGAAAAATAAAAGAAAGCAGCAGAGAATTCCCCCAGAATGAGCCATTTCCAACTATGCCCAGCTCCTTAGCCCTCTGGGTGAAACAGAATGCTGGACCTCTCTGATCTACGCCAACAGAGCTCTGCTCGAATCGGTCCTCCTGCCTCAACTCCCGAGCTGAATCTCCTTGCAGTTTCTGTCATCCGGTTTAGTTTCATCACGCAGGAGCGAAAACAAACGCCGCTCTGTTTCACTCATGGCAAAGCAAGAGGGCGGCGCTTCCCCCGCCCCCGTTGGCGTCTGTGAACAAGGCTCCGAGGGCCTGCTGGGAAGACCAGCCTGCGTCTCTCTTACATAACGGGGCCACCCCAGCCAAACGGAGCAGTCTTATTCAGCTGATCATTCATCACGGCCTCAGGAGGAGAGTCTGTCAGAGTTCACAACGGGGACATGGATGCAGTCCGCCCGACAAGCGCTGTGGGCTGAATCAAGCGGGAAGCCGACATGTTTTAGGCTTTTAGCATTGAACCCTTTCTGTTTAACAGCTGATAATTAAATCTGAAAAGGGTTTTCACCCGTTGGATCCCAGGAGGAGGTTTTGTCATTCGGATTGTGGGGAGGAAAGGAACAGTCCCTCCTCTTCCTCCTTCAGCCCCACTAGCGGGCCAGCGG
Organism: Gekko japonicus; assembly: GCF_001447785.1. Taxonomy (NCBI): domain Eukaryota; kingdom Metazoa; phylum Chordata; class Lepidosauria; order Squamata; family Gekkonidae; genus Gekko; species Gekko japonicus. The sequence continues at coordinate 2,429,953 of NW_015165831.1, read as the reverse complement.
CTGGCTTTTGGGCCCCTTGTCCCTGGATTAAAAGTTACCTGCCTTAACAGCTCTCCAATTAGAGCACACATTTCTGATCATATTGCGGTTTGCTACAGTCTTGGCGGGGAAGATAAATTTACTTACGGGGAACAGACTATTACTAGGGGCAGGCAGGGCTCTTTTTGTAGCAGGAACTCCTTTGCATATTAGGCCACACCCCCTAATGTAGCCAATCCTCCAAGAGCTTACAGAGCTCTTCTTACAGGAGCTACTGTAATACATGGGGGGGGGCCTATATCATAAAAGAGTGTGATTGCAGGAGGCTGTTCAGACAGCCAAGCTGGAAGGGGTGTGTGTATCATGAAACATCTGCTGTTGGCAGGGGTCATTTCCTGCAGGAGCACACAGGAGCAGAGCACATGCAACAGGAGCGGAGGTGGTTTGCCATTGCCTTCCCAGGTCCACATCCCTACTCTACCATGGAAGCTTTACATGATCTCAGCCTGATCTACCTCACAGAGTTGTTGTGAGGATAAAATGGAGGAGAGGAGAACAACATAAAGTGCTTTGGCAGGATATAAATGAAGTCAACAAATGTGTGAACATAAGAGAAGCCATATTGGATCAGGTCAGTGGCCCATCCAGTCCAACATTCTGTGTCACACAGTGGCAAAAAAAAAGGTGCCATCAGGAGGTCCACCAATGGGGCAGAACTCTAGAAGCTCTGTTGCCCCCCAAGCACCAAAAATCACTGCCCCAAACAGAGTGTTCCATCTATACCTTGTGGCTAATAGCCATACTTATGCATTATTGCGTATCTGTGCTTCATCCTTAAATTTTTCAATAATTCCATCTATTCTGCACAGGTAAGTAGAGAGAGGAAGGAATTTCTGTCTGAGAATTCTCAGGATCTTCTCTATACTGCAGTTCCTGGGGGTTTGTGTGTGTGTGTGTGTGTGTAAAATTTGCTGCCATGCAGAAATAAAGTTCACATGAACAAGCACACAAAGCCCTCTGGGCTGGGTTTTTTTAAAAACAGTCCATTTCAAGCACATTCCAGACTTCAGGCCCAGATAACAGCTCTTGCTATCCATTTCACAGTTCCTGAATACACTTTTAAGAATCTCCAGCCAAGTCAGAATTCCACCCTGCTTAAATCTACAGCAGCCTCGCTAAGGGAGAGCGGTTTGTCATGTTAATGAGGTCCTTCTTTGTAGCCACAGAGGCATCTGAAAGCTATTCATTCATATAAATATGGTTTCCCCGCAATTCTGGTGCCTCCCGTTCAGCAACCCAGCTGTCGTTTCTGGTCTTCCTTAGCAGACGTCAATAACAGGATTTAAGATTTTTCTGTTGCTGTTTCTTTAATCTATGTTGCCGTGCAGATCTCGATTGTCAACTGGAACCACGGCTTTAAAAATGGTTATTAACAGAGGCAACAAAAACCAGAAATAGGAAAGCTGCATTTCATGAACAAAAACTGTACGGGCCACAAAACAGTCTCCACCCCCCCAGTCGTCAAAACCAGAAGAAATGTTTCTTCCTAACTGGGACGAAGAACACACCTCAAAAAATTTTGCAACCCACGAAAGTTTCACACGTTCCACAACAGTACATATAGTATATAGTATTCTGCTTCTAGTGCCCTAGAATAATAATAAATAGTGAGTGGAAGGCACAAAGAGCTATACCTCGGAACATAAGAGCAAGAGTCCAGTAGTACCTTAAAGACTAATAAAATACGTGGCAGGGTATGAGCTTTCATGAGTCACAGCTCACTTCTTCAGAACCTAAGAACGAGCCTTGCCGGATCAGACTGGTGGTCCACCTAGCCTAGTGCCCTGCTTCACTCAGTGGCCAGCCAGTTGCTCTGGAAGGTCAACAAGAAGCCGCCAAGGCCAAGGTCTGCCTACGAGGCTGTCCCCTGGCATTGATGGTCAGAGGTTTGCTGCATCTGTAGATGGAGGTTCCCTTTAGCCACCATGGCTGGTAGCCACTGATGGACCTCTCCGCCACAAACCTAATCCCTTTTTAAAGCCATCAGTGTTCATGGCAGTGAATGTCACAGTTTAATGGCTCATTGGGCAAAGAAGTTATTTCCTTTTGTTTGTCTTGAATTTATTGCCCATCACCTTCACTTACGAGGGGGAAAACTCTATCCCGTTTCTGTACCCTATGCATCTATATCCAATTAGGAACATGTGTCCCCACCCCCCCCGCCCCACCCCCCGTGTTTCATGCCTGTCAGCTATGCTGCCATAGGGGTTGGGGGTGGGGTGCTAGCTTGCCAGGACTGCTGCATTCCTTTTCAGCTTCTGCAATGCTTGCTTATCTATGGCCTTGCAGGTGGTGTGTACTGTGGCTGTGGAACCTGACAATGCCACCCTTTTAATTTTATAAACCTCTGTCATTTAGCCTTTCCTCTTTAAGAAAAGGTGCTTCAACACCTTAATCATTTTGGTTCCTCTCTTCAGTATTTTGTCCAGCTCTACAATATCCTTCTTGAGAAATAGCAATCTTTGGGGGAAGCATCCGCATGTCACATTTCTCTATTCATCCTGCAATTCCTCATTCCCCCCACCCCCCAGCCCATTCACTGTGATCTTTCCCAAACCTGGTTTGATACAATCTATGCAAAGACTGCATGTCCAGGAAGGGCTTTGGGATGCCATGCAGACAGCAAGGTGCAAATTTTTCCAGATCTTGCCCACATCGGTACCATTTTTCTTCCTTCAGTCCCTGCTGTAGTCATTTTCTCTATCCACTCAAGAGCTCTTTCCAGGCCCTTGAAAAATTAGGAACAGCTGTATTTGTTTCTTGTTGTTCAGTCGCACAGTTGAGTCCGACTCTTTGCGACCCCATGGACCACATCACACCAGACCCTCTTGTCTTCCGTGCTCCGAAGTTTGCTCAATTTCATGTTCGTTGCATTGATAACACTGTAACCATCTCATCCTTTGCCGTCCCCTTCTTCTTTGACCTTCAATCTTTCCCAGCATCAGGGTCTTCTCCAGTGAGTGCTCCCTTCTCATTGGGTGGCCAAAGTATCTGAGCTTCAGTTTCATTATCTGGCCTTCCAGGGAACAGTCAGGGTTGATTTCTTTTAGGATTGACTGATTTGATCTTCTTGCAGTCCAAGGGACTCTCAAGAGTCTTCTCCAGCAAACAGCTGTATTACCATAATGTTATAACACTGTAGCAATATATCATTATAACTGTCTACTGCAACAATACACTAGTCCCATTTTCATTGTGGTTTAAAAAAAACAAAACTCTAACCCTTTTGGTTGCAGATATATAAGGGGAAAGGTACTGGCTACACACTTGGTATAACTCTGCAACCAAAAAGGCTAGATGCTTAGCTTTAAAGAAAATGAAATGTGAACTAGTGCATTGTTGCAATAAGACTGTTATATAGTGTGACAAAGCTATAGCAATAAGACTAAAACTTTTTTTTTTTAAAGAAAAGTTTGGAAAAAGCCATCTTGTGGAAGGGAGGAATGGCAGCTGCCGAGGGCTAAGGCAAAGAAAGTGTGGGATGGAGCACAGATGCTCCACTGCCTTTGCAAACTCCTTTGCAGGTATAGCAGCCGTGAGCGTCAACACAGCCCAGGTCTCTCTCCACACTTTAACATTAAAGAAACAGCAGTGGGAGCGTTTGGATTGGGGCGACGGTGTTGGAGAAAGGGTGTGCGTGAGCATGGAGGGCTGCACATCATTTCTCCAGCAGACATCCTGCTTCCCCTGGAGAGCTGGTATGAGCTGGAGGGGAGGCAGGTACGATGACGAAGCTGAGGGACAGCGTGGCAGGTGGCGTTAACCCTCCCTTCCCTCGGTGCCACGGCTCCAGGCCACACTGGCCACTGTGCCCCACAGCAGAAATTGTGAGATCCAATAGCACATTTCTCCCTGCAACATCTAGCTTGTTCTGAAGAGCTCATGGTGAAGATGGGGGGAACTACGTGGGTACTCAGAAGCCCGGATGATGGAAAACTCTCCTAAGCGAAGCCCCTGCACCCCATGGCACGTAAAATTATATCAGACACCAGGGATATGCTTTGGTGTCTCCCTCTGCAACCAGAGGGGGTAGAGTCATTTGCTTGAAAGCACAAAGGAAGCTGAGATTCTCGAGGAGGACGTTCTGCCTCCCTCTGAATTGTGCCTTGGAGTGGTGTAATTATGTATCTAGGCCAGGGTGGCTCAGAGGTTAAGACGCTGAGCTGCACACCGGAAGGTCTGTAGCTCGGCAGTTTGAGACCTGAGTGCTGCGTGACGGAGTGAGCTCCTGTCTCTGGACCCAGCTCCTGCCAACCTAGCAGTTCGAAAGCAAGAAATTGCAAGTGGATTAATAGGTACCACTTCAGTGGGAAGATAACAGCGTTCCGTGCGCCTCGGCATTTAGTCATGCCGGCCACATGACCACGGAAACGTCTTTGGACAGTGCTGGCTCTTCGGCTTGGAAACGGAGATGAGCACTGCCCCCTAGAGTCGGATTCGACTGGCTTTCGAGCAAGGGAAACCTTTACCTTTACTTTACCCTGCTTTCTCCCTGGTGGGAATCCAAAGCGGCTGACGCCACTGTTCTTCCCTCCTCCATTTTGTCCTCACAACAACCCTGTGAGGTAGGTTAGACAGAGAGAGAGAGAAAGAGAGTGTGAGTGAGTGACTGCCCAAGGCCACCCAGCGCGCTTCCGTGGTAGAGTGGGGATCCTAAGCCAGGTCAGCTAGATCCTCGTCAGACACTCTCACCACCACTCGAAGTTACAGAATCCTTGCAGCACAGCTAAGACCCTGGGCTCAGTGTTTCAGATCTGCGTGATCTGGCCCTCGGACATGAGACGACGGATCCCGTAAGTACGTTTCCAGCTGCTTCCCTAATTCCCACCGCCCAGCCAAGGATTCTCTCGACCGTTCACCTTCTTTATAAAGACTTTTATTCAACTTCTGATAGCAAACAAAAGACGTTAAGTTTTGAGATCGAGTGTACCTGGTACACCGTTACAGCAATGAAATGGCAACAGGGTATTCCTTGCTTCGTTCTTCTTTCCCCCCAAGACCGGACTCTGCCATACCCCTCTCTGTCTCTGTCTCCACCCACCCACCCCCAGCCCTTCCCCTACTGTCCAAGCCAGACATCCTTTTGGTTCCCGAACAGAAAGGCGCTTTTTTGGGCCCATGTGCAGCCGGGTGTTCTGAGTTCAGACATGATTCAGAGGATTAAAAACAAAGGAGGGGAAAAAGATGCAGATGACAGAAATGTTCTAAACACACTTAAAAAAAAAAAAGGAAAGACAGAGGGGGAGGAAAGCAGCGGTTCTCTACGGATGGCGTTTTCACATTCAATATCGAAGAACTGCCTACAAGACACAGAGTTTGAAGTCTTTGATGTGAAGGATAAATTAAACGTGGTCCATCTGCTAACAAGGCAGCAAAAAAGAAAAGAAAAGAAAAAGAACGCAAGGGTCTTAAGTGGCAGGTGGATATAAATCCTGGTTCTGACAAAACCCGAGAACAACTGAACTGTGGACAAGAACCTGGGGGGGGGGATTAAACCCTGCTACAGAGGTGTGCTTGCATACCTGCTTCCGTGGAATCGAGGGGTTCCCCTCCCCTCTCTCTCCTCCTCCCTCTCTCTCTTCCCCCCTTCCAACCTTGATGGTTCTCTCCCATTCCGGGAAAACCTAATCACAAACAAAACCGAACCCCAGCTATGTGCTTCAGTCCCGGCCACGTCTTTTAAAAAAACAAACAACTCGGCCAAAATATGTTGAGCGCCCAGAATCGTGGGAAAAGCTGGATGGATCGGGGTTAATAAGATTCTATCTGGAGAGACAATGGAAAGGTGACAGAAGCTCTCGGCTCATCGTCCCGCAAAGTGATGCCCCCCACAAACGTCTGGCTGGCTCCTTCGTAGCACTGAATATGTACACTCTTCTAAGGAGGGGTGGGGTGGGGGTGGGGGTGGAACCACACACCCTGCTTAAGCCGGTGGGTCGATTATCGACAGAGGCCTCCCGCTTGCAGGGCTTTTCTGCGTCGCCTCCCACCCCAAACCCTAAAATGTATCACTCAAAGCCTGGGAAATTAAACATGAAAAAAGGGCGCCTGGATGCCATCGTGACCCGGCTAAAGAGGCAAGCCTTTTCTCGGTGATCGGGTGAGCTGAGGTTCCACCGTGCTCGTGCCAGTTCTCTCTCTCTCTCCTTTCCTTCCTACTCGGCTTTGTACTTTAATTATCATACAATTTTACAACTGTAGTAGGGACTACTACAGGCCTGAACCTCCCCCACCCCCTTCCCCCGCCCCTGCGCTGGGGGATTCAGAAAGTCCATCGGTCGTGTAAGTGGCCTGCACTGCTAAAGGAATTGCTCGCCGCCGCCTCGGAGTTTGGTGCTTGCCGAGTGGAATCCTCGCCGTTCAAGCTCTTCCGGCAGACGGGACACGTGTCGTGCTGAAAGGGAGAGGGGCGCCAGTCAGTAGCAGCAAGGCAGGAGGCCGGACCACGAGTGACTAAAACAGCCGAGGTCTGTTACCATGCTCGCAGCCCGTGCCTTAATTTACGGTCAAGGTAAACATGTATATTTATCTCAAATATCCTTTTGGGATCCTCTTCGTCATGTGCATGAACGACCCGCTGTCCACACTCAGTGGGCTGTTCATGTTAAGTGCGTAGGACTTTGGTGAAATCCAATATGTGGAGGCTTCGTGTACAATCTAGCACTTAATTACACCGTTTGGGCAGCCACATTCTGGCTGCCTTACTACAACATGTTCGTATGTGGATGGTCCTGTGATGTGGGGCACCTGCACGTGGGAGAGGGGTGCCCGAGGGGCAAAGGGCCACAGTCTCACTTGTCCCTCATGCACAGACCTCTACTAGCCCCAAGGCATCAAGAACACTCCCTGGATCCTTAGGGGGAAAGAAAATCACTGCTCATATATCCTAGCACATTCCCATGCCCTGTGAACCTGTGAGCCAGTCTGGTGTAGTGGTTAGGAGCGCGGACTCTAATCTGGGAGAAGCGGGTTTGATTCCCCACTCCTTCACATGCAGCTGCTGGAGTGACCTTGGGTCAGTCACTCTCAGAGCTGTCCTCGAAAGAGTTCTCTCAGAGCTGTCCTCGAAAGAGTTCTCTCAGAGCTGTCCTCGAAAGAGTTCTCTCAGCCCCACCTCCCTCACAGGGTGTCTGCTGTGGGGAGGGGAAGGGAAAGGAGTTTGTAAGCCGCTCTGAGACTCCTTTGGGTAGTGAAGGGTGGGGTATAAATCCAATCTCTTCTTCTTCTTCCCCTGAGGCTCCACCACCTGCAGCTGTTCAAAGGTCTCTGGTTCCCTCCAAGAAGCCTGCCCGTTCTCCCTCACTGCCCCCTAGGTCAGCACTGGCCTCCCAGAACACTGTGATCCTGCTTCTTACGGCCCCTTCCTCAACCTCCCCCTGGCCTTGACCGTGAACCCTTAAGACCCACCTCCTTACCAAAGCTAAGCATAACAGTGCCATGCCCCCCCACCCCGCAAGCAGAGCTACTCCCCTTTTTAAGCCCATAGACTTCAGTGTACTTAGAAGGATGCAGCTCTGCTTTGGACGGCACTTCAAGGCACATGTGATGGGAAAGAACTTTCCCCCTACAAATTTTAGATCGTAGGCTCTTCATGGCAGGGACTTGTCTTGTGCCACTTACACCGAAGAAGCTACATGAAGAATAATTAATAACAACTCTGACCTCATGCTTAATTTGAACAACCCCATCAACCCAAGTGTTTCAAGCTAGGCCTCATATATAGAAGATCACACACTCCCAAACCTCTCTTTTTTGGCTGTCAAGTTGCAGCTGACTTATGGCGACCCCACAGGGTCTGCAAGGCAGAGAGACGAACAGAGGTGGTTTCCCACTGCCTGCCTCTGTCTCATGACCCTGGGCTTCCTTGGTGGTCTCCCCTCCAAGTACTGACCAGTGTTGATGCGGCTTCACTTCCGAGAGCTCGTGCGATCGGGCTAGCCTGGGCCCTCCAGGTGTAGGACTCAGCACCCCATACACCTTTGCAGTTGACCCTGGACAACTGCCACTCCACAGTCCCACATCTGGAGTCACGGAAGTGGATTTGGCTACCCACTTCACCTGCCAGTGCCCACCTGCTTGGGGGGCAGGGGAAAGGAGAGCCACCTTTCCAAATTACCCCGACTGCAAAGGTGGCATTCAGGCACAGCTACGACTTAGAGAGAAAGGGTTGGGCCCAGGTGGGCAGCGGATGGCCTGCCACGCGGCTCTGGAGATGCCCCTAAGTTCTGCTTTCCCGTCAGGGCCTGCTGTCTGAAGCATGAGCCCGTTCTGCATCTAGCATTCGCTCCGCTGTTTTACCAGCCCCACTGTCAGCCAGGCTGCCATATTGTTTATGAGCCTGGAGTTCGCCTGCCTGACCTGTGGTACAAGTTGGTGCCCCATTCCTTCCCTCTCCCTTCTCCCCTTGTTATCTCTGGCCGTGTCTTCAGGCCTGTGTAGTGTCTCCACTTTAACTAACCGTGAGACTAGTTTCGTTTCTCGGCCTTGGATCGGTTGGGTCATCGGCTACTCTTTTCCGCCCGCGGGAAATGGGCCAATTGGCCCACAGGTGTGGGGGGGAACCTCTTGAATCTTCTATATTACTATATGCTTGTTCCATGCTTCCCATTCCTAACAGTGACCATGTTACTGCAACCATAGTACTGACAAT
>NW_015165831.1:2394868-2421215 GCF_001447785.1 Gekko japonicus | reverse complement strand
GCCCGGCGTCATGACGTCACTTCCCTGTGACGTGCACGCTGGGGCGGGGTTCCCCCCGGGGCCCGATTCCCCGGCGTCGGGGAACGGGCCTCTGGGGTGGGGGGATTTCCGCCCCCCGGGGGGACTTGGCAGCCCTATGTTCCCTGCTTGCCATTCCTAACAGCGACCCTGTTATTGCAACCCTAGTCCTGACAATAAAACAAAACCTTTCTTGGAAGCGTGTGCTCCGTTGTTTGGCTGTGGGTCCTGACACCCACGCTGGAACAGAAATTCCCCTCTACGTTGCATGCCACTTTCACTTTCTGATGGTAGCCTCCACACTGCATGCCGGTTTCACTTCCTTTGGTCTCTCGGTGTTATGGTACTGTCTGCACAGATTTATGGCCGTTTTATGACCATACAGGGGGTGACTCTGCAGTCAGTACGGGGTTGGCCCAGGGTATTTTTGAATGTGAAACTGAACCGCATCTTCTTTTGTTCTGGTGTGGGTGTGGGCAAAACAACAGAGTGAATGCTAGATGCAGAATGGGCCACAGACCCCGGGTGAACAGCCTTGGACAGAATTGGCCAACTCAGAATCTCAAGACGGCTCACAAATCCAGCCCAAGATGTTCTGGAGCTTAGTCAGAAAACCCAAAGAGGAGCCTCTCCCACAGAACTCAGGTGGGGTACAATCCACAGGCAGGCTCTCCTGTGCAAGGCCCACTGCTTTCTATCAGGCGGTAGGAAGAGAGGACGGCCCAACATAAGACGGATGGCCTCAACAAAGGAAGCCTTCAGTTTGCAAGACCTGAGCAAGACTGGTAACAATGATGAAGAAGAAGAGATTGGATTTATACTCCGCCCTTCACTCAGAGTCTCAGAGCGGCTTACGATCTCCTTTTCCTTCCCCTCCCACAACAGACACCCTTTGAGGTAGGTGGGGCTGAAAGAGCTCTGACAGAAACGGCCCTTGAGAAAACAGCTCTGAGAGAACTGTGACTGACCCAAGGTCACACCAGCAGCTGCGTGTGGAGGAGTGGGGAATCAAACCCGGTTCCTCCAGATTAGAGTCCACCCTCTTAACCACTACACCAAACTGGCTTGATAGGATGTTTTGGAGGTCATTAATTCATAGGGCCGCCATAAGTCAGAAGCGACTGGATGGAACATCACACAGTACTATGTGTGTATCTTGCCCTTCCTTCAAAGGAGCTCAAGATGGCATGCATAGCTCTCTTTCCCCCACATTTTATCCTCACATTAACCCGCTGAAGTAGGTCAGGCTGAGAAAGTCACGGGCTCAAAGTCACCCAGTGAGCATCACAGAAATGTGAGGACTCAAACCCGGGTCTCCCAGACCTTAGTCTTGACACTAACCGCTGCACCACAACAGCTCTTCACCAGAAAGAAGAGGCGCTCCTCACTGAGGCTCACGCAACCTCTCTAGCAGACTGTGCTCCACCGGCTGGATTTGCGGCCCCACCGGACCACACGTCACAGCCCCAAGTTAAGTTAAGTAGCCTTTATTGGCATAGGGAAAAAAACCCGATACAAGTAAACACAGTTTAAAAGATAAGTTAAAACCGCAACGTACATATACATCAGCGTAAATATAGGATTATTTCTCTGAGATATCTGACAGCCCCTTAAATCCATTGCCTGCCACCACCACCACCACCCCCAGTCTCATAGCAGAGCTCTGCCACCACCCCCTATAGATGGAGGGGGTGGTGGCTCTGCTCAACCTCTGCAAGCCGCTCCCGTTCCATTCCCCCCCCCTCCTCCCAAGAACGCAGGCTTACCAGTTCTAACCAGGGCACGATGCAGCTGCTGTGGAAGTAGTGATTGCACGGGAGTTGCCGGACCTGTTCCGCTACGGTGTAGTCTTCTTTACACACGGGGCACTCCAGGCCCGTATCTGCAGGGCGAGGGCAGGGGACAGGATCTCGGTTAGGGCAGCCGTGGCCAACCCGCTGTTAGTGGCTGCCGCAAGAAGACACTGAACACAGAGCAAGGAGGGCCGCCTTCCCTTCCAGCTCTGCTGTCTCAGAGGCCGGGACACCCAAGGGACAGGGTGAGAAAGCCAGAGCCGGGGGGGGGGGCAGAGTTTGCAACCCTCCCCCGCCCCCAAGGGAAACAAGCCAGAGGGACACGAAGCTGCCAGGAGCAGAAGGTAGAAAAGGGCGTTTTCCTTGAGGAATGAAGGATGGGATTTGGAGTTTACAGGGGACTGGGGCAGAAAGAGAGAAGGAAGAGACAGGTGAGAGAGATGCTTGAGAGCCAATGGGGAAAGCGGGTCAGACCATCTTGGCTCTCGACCCCATGAAGGGAGGAAGGAAGAGGAGGGGACGATACACAGGAGGAGCCGAGGCGCTCCTGGCCGCGGGCTGTCCCAGCCCATCCTCCAAAGCTGGCAGGACACCTGGTTGCGGGGCTGGTCAAGTTACGGTGCGGGTGGGGCGCTGCCCAGTAGGGTTCAGGGGATCTGTTCAATGGTGGGAGGATCCCCATTCTGTGACAGTGATGGTATCCAGGAGCAGAACCTCCACCACCAGGGATATACTGCCTTGATACCCCAGAGGGCTGGCACAACCAGGTAGGGCCACTCACTGATCCTAGGTGTTTCTGGCCGACTCCTCAGAGATCATGGGCGGGAGGAGTGGCAGGACTGCAGTCTGACCCCACAGGAGGAACGTTGCACCTTCAGCTAAGGCAGAGCATTTCCTCAAGACATTTGGGGGGTTCGCTGCTTTAGGATATGAACTGTCTTTTTTCTTTTTAATTTCGGAAGGGAGAAGGAAAAACCAGTTCGCATAAACAAGGCCCTGGTGAATCACCGGTCAAAGTCTCAAAAGATTCTTCCAAGGTTTATCACCTTGAGGCGGATTCAGGGGCCGCGCCCCGTAGATGGGTTCCACGGGCAGAGGAGTTTTCCTCCGTCTAGAAGAAGCCTTATCCCACCGACGTGAGACGTCTGGCATCAAGGGAAGTCTCCACCCACTGGAGAGTACTGCCTCCACTCAAAGGCAGAATCTGCAGAACCCAGCCCAGGGCTAAGCCCTCCGGGCATCCTACCCTCCCCTGCCGTGGAGATATTGAGCAACAAACAAGACCACGGTGTATAGTAACTAGCAAAACAATAAATCACCGTGTATACATATACAATATAAGCAGATATTTATATATAATGCTTTTAGATATCAGTTGTCAGCAAAGTTACAACTATAACATTATAGAATGCGATCTTAGGCTTGGCAGTACATACGAAACACTACAGTATATTCTCAGACAAACGACGGATTTCTAGTATAAGTCCGTTTACGAATCCTTCTTCAGGTTTGTCGTCTGTATTCTTATCTTCAATGGAATAAAGTGCTGAGGGAAGCTGAGCCAAATATCACATACTGTAGACTCTGTCACATGAGAGCATATTAGGAGCTCCCCAGTCACCAGATTAAACGCGACAACGTACAAAAAACTGTATAAGAATTTACATTGTGATGTAATGCTTGCAGCACTTTATTCCATTGAAGATAAGAATACAGACGACAAACCTGAAGTGTTTCATATGTACTGCCAAGCCTAAGATCGCATTCTATAATGTTATGGTTGTAACTTTGCTGACAACTGATTTCTAAAAGCATTATATATAAATATCTGTTTATATTGTATATGTATACACGGTGATTTATTGTTTTGCTAGTGGAGATATTGAGGGCTGTTCTCACTGAGAAATTCCTAAACTGTAGGCTGTGAAAGTGAACTAAGTAACTAGGTGAAGCCCCAGAGGAGGCTGCCGGGGATCAGACATGCGGCCTTCCCGCAGGCAATGAGCTCGTGTTCTGCCCGACGTAACAGGAAGCTGCCTTGAACTCTGAGAGCACACCTGGCCCAGTACTGCCCACCCTAACGGAGAGTGGTTCTTCAAGGATGTGGGCAGAGAATGCTTGCCCAGCTGTTCAGTGTGGGATGCCAGGGACGGAACCCAAAAAGCCAATGCTCCCCATCTCGGAGTTATGGGCCCTTGCCAATAATACAGGGACCTGCCTAACAGCCAGTCAAGGCCATTGGTTCACCCAGGTCAGTGCAGTCTACTCTGATTGGCAGCGGGTCTCAGGCCAAGCGATGTCTTTCACAGGGCTGCTGCCTGAGAGCCTCCATCTGGAGACGCTGTGGGCGGAACATGCATGCAGAGGAGGTGTTGCACTGCTGAGCCGCAGCTCCTCCCAGAATCCCAGAATGCGGGGGGGGGAGGGGGAGAACCGCCTTCCACTCCAGTCAGGTCCACTTGGCTCAGCAGCAGAGAATGCAGCGGAGCGGGTCCTTACGGGGCTCCCACGTACAGCACACATCCATCCTGTGCTGCAAGATCTGCACCAGCTTCCGGTGGGAGTACCAGATCTCCAGGGTTCTGGTGCTGACCTTCAAGGCCCTTGACAGTAAGGGACCCACATGTCTTCGGGACCCTCTCTCCCGGTATACTCCCAGAAGACCACTGCGCTCAGTAGATCAGAACTTACGGGTGGTCCCCAGCCCAAGGGATGTCCGGCTGCCCTCAAACCAACCTGGTGGAACTCTCTGCCAAATAACACCCATGTGCCCTGCCGGTGTGAACGGGCAAGGTGGTGGGAACTTACCGACTTGTTCCTGAGTGACGGTCACTGTCGGGAGAGAAGAAATCTTCTCCTTGTCTGCTGGGGGAGGTCCCGTGTTTTCCAGCTGCCCCAGGAGCTGGGAGGAGGGGAGAAACGGAAAGGCGACTGTGATTTTGCTGCAAAGGTAGAAGCTATTAAGGGGAAACAGGAGAAAGGGAGAAATAAAGGCAAGGAGGGAGCGACTTTAAAGTGCTTCGCCACAGAACTACAATGGAAGCCAGGGAGCAGCAGAGCGGGTTCTAATGTCCGCATTCATTCAGTGTCAAAGTCAGATAAGGCAAGGCCCCCAAGCACTCTACACCTTCAGGGAAACCAGCAGGTCCCGTCCTGAACCTCTGCCCTTTGCAAAGAATTTTGGGACATGCCGTAGGTAGAGGTAAAGGAAAGCTAGTCGAATCCTACTCTAGGGGGCAGTGCTCATCTCTGTTTCCAAGCTGAAGAGCCAGCACTGTCTGAAGACTTTTTTCCGTGGTCCTGTGGCCGGCATGACTAAACACCGAGGCGCACGGAACACTGTTACCTTCCCACTGAAGCGGTACCTATTTCTCTACTTGCAATTTCTTGCTTTTGAACTGCTAGGTTGGCAGGAGCTGGGGCCAGAGACGGGAGCTCACTCCGTCACGTGGCACTCGGGGCTCGAACTGCCGCGCTACTGATCTTCCGGTCTGCAACTCAGCGTCTTAACCTCTGAGCCACCGTGGCCCCCATGCTGTAGGACACCCACACAATTCACAAAGCCCAGCTGAAAATGGACACATTAGAGATTTCAGATGTTTCTGGGCTTCCTGGAACCACTTTCTGGCCCAGTCCACCAAGGCTGAATCTTTGATCCTATACAAAGAGCTGTGTGTGATGCTGCGATTCCACAAAAGAGCAAGGAAAAAGAGTACGTATGCAGGATTTCGCTCTCTGGGCATCTGACCTCTCTTAAACAGACCCAAGTTTATAGACCGAATGGCTGCAGAAACATACCAACAAATAAACCAGAGAGGCCAAGGCCTTCCCCTGATGCTGCCTCCCAGCACTGATATCCGGAGGTTTGCTTCCTCTATATATGGAGGGTCCCCTTTAGTCACCCTGGCTAGTAGCCCCTGAAGGACCTCTCCTCCATGCTTTTATCTGATCCCCTTTTAAAGCCATCACTGCATCCTCTGGCAGTGAATTCTACCAAGCTAATTGTATACTGAGTGGCAAAATATTTCATGTTGGCTATCCTGAATTCTGCCAGTGGCCTAGGAACTCTGTCCCTGCCCAGCATAAATTAGTGCTGAACAGGTGAGAGCCACAAATGTGGAAGCCCCCCCCCCCCATTTGAATTTTACATCTCCCATGAACCTGTTTGGTGGCCTTCGGCAAGCCCTCCTATCTCCCACTGGGAGGATATTAAGTGACCTACCTTGCAGGGTTGTCGTGAGGGCTGTGAGATAATGCAAAGAACGTTCAAAAGCATGGCACAAACGCCGAGTCTAATTAAGCACAACCTGTCTTTCCCTTCCCCTACATGTCTGGGTCAGTCTTCACTCTCTGGTCCCCAACAGTGACCAAAGACAGCTACCGGCTGGGCAGGAAAAGAGAAGCCAGTATGACTCAGGAAGGAAGATCAAAATGCTAAAGTGGGCCTTCAAGAGGAGGAGGAGGAGGAAAAGGAGGAGAGCTCAGGCCAGTTCCATCCGCCGGCATCTTTACCTGCGTTACGATCGCGTCAAGGCCGCTCTGACCCCAAGCATAGTCCCCGGGATTCGAGTGCAACATGCCACCCCTGGAGACAGGGAAATCAAAAGACAGAGACACACAATTGGGGAGGGGGGGCTATAGCGCACCAGACAGCATTTTTTTTGGGGGGGGAGCTTGGGGTGTCTGGCAGGTCCCCGGCACAGGGCAGAGGTCTCATGGGACACCGCAATAATGGAGGACTCCGGCAGCGCTTGCCCAGCTCCTCAGCTGCAGAGGGTGGAGCTCTTGTGCTGGGAAGGAGGGGAACCAAGCGCCGGGCAAAGGAAGCGGCACAGGCAGGGAGCTCAGACAGCCGGGTTCGGGACTGGAGCAGAGGACGGAAATCTATAGCATCTCCCTGAGCCCAAGTCAGGAACCAGAGTAACAGGGTGCCGGCAAGAAGACCCTTTGCTGGCAAGCCTCACCACGAGACTGCTGGCTCCCATAAACTGTCTGGAAATCGGCAGCAGACACAGACATCCCCCACAGCCGTTTTAGTGCACATCTTTAGTGCACGTTAAGGCAACACCCGGTAAGGGGGAAAGGGGGCTATACATGGAGTGTGCATTACTCACCAGGAAAAAGGGTGAGGGGAGCCAGGAATGGCTGAATTCGCAAAGAAGCCCGCAAAGATCTGCTGTATTATTCTGTACAGGATTGAAATCGGGGAGTGGGGGAGAGTGAGAGAAAGAAACACAGAAACTCGTGAGGAAGAGGCCAAAGACTGCGGACCAGCACTGAAAGGGGTGGCCAGAGCCGGAATTAGTTTATCACGAGAGAAACACCAAAGAGCCTTGTGACTCCTAAAAGGCTAACAGATTTATCACGGCAGAAGTCAGCATCTGCCATCCGGAAACCCTTCTGCCATCCTAGGCCCCCCCCCTCTGTCGGATGCAACCGAGGGTGCCTTCAGGGGGCAGGCAAAGCAGTAGGGAAATTCTTCAAAAGTGGGATCAGAAAGGTCATGAAATCTAAGAGGTGGCCGGAAGTCTGCAGAGACCAGACGAAATCAAAACAGGACCAGACACCCACTGGCTACCCCCCCAGTCACCGGTGATGGTGCTACCTTTCTCGCTGTGCTATGCTAAATTTAGCATCCACAGTGAGAGAGAACTCCACCATCCTGGTGAAGCCCAAACTGGAGTTACTGCAAAGTCCGTCGGTTTTGCTCGGCAGCCTCACTTTGAAGATGCCTGCTGTTCCTGGGTATCGATGACCTTTCAGGCCAGCAGCAGAGCACCACAAAGAGGCAGAGCTGCTCTCCCCCGCTGGTATCTGAATACTGCCATTCAGGGTGTCAGAACTGGATGCATTTAATCATGTGCGCGGGCAGCAGAAAGATAAAATGGAGTGGGATCCTTCCTAGGTCCCCCCCCCCATAGAAGGGTGGGGCAATTCTACCCCCCCACACACACACACTGCAGACCTCCCCCTATTCCTGGAAGCCCACTGACCCCTGGAGGGCAGGAGTTCAGAATGTTTGGCAGGCTGGAAGAGGAGGGTGGGATGGGTGGAAACTGACTCCCCACTTAGGTGGGATCCACACCACAGCCTCTGTGGGAACGGGGCCTTTCACTTCACCCACTCGAAGCTCCCACCACTTTGCTGCTTGCTCGGATCCGATTCAAAGGTGGCTGTGCCGCTGGCAAAGGATGCTTCCGTGCTGTACAGCGGGGCAGACTGCAGGACACAGGCTCCTGTTTTATGTTCTCCAGTGAACATTTTTTTTTAAAGGCTTTCGGGGAACCAAATGTTCCTAAAGACCTTCCCTGCCAGTTACATTTCTGATGCCTGTTCACGGGCTTGACTACATGATGCGTCAGCACTTTTTCTATTGCCCTTCGTCCTACTAGCGTGTGGCCAATCGGATCTCTTTTGCCTCATGACCACTGTTCCCTCTAAGCTGAGTTAGTGTGAGCTAACTCACAGTTTTTTAGCCTCTGGCTCACATATTTTTGTCTTCGCTCAGGAAGGGATGGCTCCAGAGCAAGCTAATCTATGCAGCAGCCAAATCACTCGCTCACAACTTTAATGCCAGTAGCTCACAAAGTAGGATTTTTGCTCACAAGCCTCCATAGCTTAGAGGGAACATTGCTCATGACATCCCTGAGGGCAAGAGCCCCTCACGCACAGTGAAGTGAACGTCTTTCTGGAAAGCGCTGCCCCCACTCTGAATTAGCTTCGTCTGCCCTCGCCGACAGCCATGTAGCCAAACCCGATTGGCTGCGTGCCGATGCTGCTGCTAGTAGGAAGGAGGGAGGTAACTGGAATGGGGGGGAAAGCGAATTAAAACTGTTCACGGATTAAGACGGTGAAGAGCCTCCATCTGAAAGCCACTGAGTCTGTGTGTGGAGAGGGCCGACAGGCTGCCTGAAACTGAGGAGTTGCCTCAGATTCCCAACTGCCTTGTGAAAACCACTGGGGAGGGGGGGGGACTGCCTCCGGGGGGCGGAAACAACACTTTCTGTGGGGGCAAGGGTGTGGAATGTTGGGACGTATGCCCCCTCGTTTCGGCCTTGCCCTGCAAGTGGCCACAGCTCTCCCAATTCACTGCCTCCAAAGTTTGAAACCTGAGCTACTTGAGGGGCTGCTCTTTCCCATCCGCAGTTTTGGGGCCATGTAAAGCTTTTGAGAAGAGCTTTTGGCTTGAATGCTAGCTTCATACTGGCTCTTTTAAGGATTTATTGTATTCTTCAAAACCACCTGGGCTTTTTCGAAGTAACAGGATAAAAATATATTGAACAACTATGTTCTGCTGTAATCCTCCCCACTCTACCATCCCTGCCCTTCCAATCACACACCTGAGCAAACTTTGGATCCCCCCCCCACACACACACACCCAGCTGCCCTCCTTCACCCGAGTAGGTGCTTACCCTTCGATAGCCGGCGACCTGTCGGGCCGCGTGCTGCCACGGGATCTGTACCGCCGTGTCATGGGCAGCCGCGGAGGTCTGCTTGGTCCCCAAAGGTCCGCGTGAGCTTGGTGGCCCCTTTCGTTGTCCCGGCTGTCTTGCTCAGGCGAGCTGCTCAGGAGCGGCCGGAAGTCTGGGAAGATCATCGAGTGATCTAGCTGGTCCCAAAACTGGAGGGAGGAAAAATAAACGCTTTACATTTGATCCCCAAAAGGATTGGGGCCAGATCTACCCTGCACTAAAAATGCACCCAAACTGCTAGAGAAACCTGATTTTCTTTTTTAAAAATCATGCAAGTCTTTGGATTTTAGGATTTTCATAGGCTGCCCGCACACCTTTCAGCCCACCTTCACAGTTACAAGGACCGGAAACCTGCTTCGCACTTTAAAACAAAGTTGATATCCTCCTGTTGCTAAGGTGCAACCAATATTGAATATGTAAGCACGAGCAAAGGGTGTATATGGCCTTGGCTAGCGCTACTGTAGCAGCATGGCCCCAATCAGGGGTCTCCTCTGCCAACACCCCAATTTCCTGCTGCCAAGTTTCCTCTGTGTAATGCGCATGTGCATAAACATACCGTAAGGGAACTGTGAAGTGTGATATTCAAGGTATTGGAACAAAAGGAAGCTAGGAAGGAAGGGCGGAGAAGCTTGGCTGTCCTGGTGTGGCCTACAGGTCAGCCGCTAAGGAACTGGACAGAGAGACGGGTGGCTAGCAGGGTTAGGGATATTAGGACATTGTAACCATAGAGCAAGCGGATGAGAAGAGAGGCAACTTTGCATCGCCTCAAAGCCTCCCCGAATCTGGTGTGGCCTACAGGTCAGCCGCTAAGGCCTCCCCGAAACCTTCTGAAGACTACCCGAAACCTTCTGAAGACTACCTTTCCAAGGTTTTCCAGAATTATGAGGCCTGTAGCCTCCTGCCCTCCCACCAAACAGAAGCAAAGACTATCTGAATATCATACACATCCTGCTTTAGTTCTGGGGTGTCCTTGCTTGGACAGCAAAAATCTGCTAATAGTAGTGAGTGAAGAAGAGGTCAATCTAAATCTGATGCCAATCCCCTAAGGATGTTTGTCTGGCTCTTGCGGATAGGAGTTGTTATGCAGTTCAGTGCCACTGCCTGGGGTGGCCGCCCAAACAGCTTTCATCCTGGCAAGGTTTCGTTATAGCCTCAGCAGTACCATGGTTAGAACTGACAGGCTGGGTGCAGGGAGGCCCAAGCACAAAACCCCGCTCGGCCATGAAGCTCATTGGGTGATTTCCAGTCAGACACCATCTCCCCGCCCAACCTACCTCACAGGGTTGTTGTGAGAACAAAAAATGGAAGGGATGTTCGCAGGGTGGGTGGGATGAGAACACTATCGATCAATGAGGCCTTCTGGCAAGAGTGCACAAACATTTGCTTACCCTGCGACCTATGGAAATCATCTGTGACAAAAGAACCAGTTTTCCCTGCTCGTCTGGAACGCGTTCTTATCGTCATAGGTGAGTAGCCATTTACAAGCCTGCCCTCTCAAGGCATAGGTCCAATCGAAACATTACATTGACCACACTATTTGATTTTTCTTTAAGTGAGTGGCATGTATAACAGCCAGGTACGTAGCGGGTACTGTCGAGTTTTTCCTTGTTCGCCAACTTCGAGCAGTCCTAACCAGAAGTTCACGGAAGTGGGAAAACTCACTCCCAACACTTTTTGCCCTTACCTAACATGGCGACTGTTCCCCCTCGCCACTGACCAAAATTGAAAACCTTCATATTTAATTTAACAAAAAGAACCTGGCAAATAAAGTCCATGGGCTTTGTAAAATGCAAA
This sequence comes from Gekko japonicus, assembly GCF_001447785.1. Taxonomy (NCBI): domain Eukaryota; kingdom Metazoa; phylum Chordata; class Lepidosauria; order Squamata; family Gekkonidae; genus Gekko; species Gekko japonicus. The sequence goes on along the minus strand of NW_015165831.1, from coordinate 2,410,138 downwards.
GAGAGATCTTTGTACCGATACATTCAAGCACTGCTACTCAGAGAAGGCCAGAGAGGCCCTGTTTGTTCAGGCACTCTGGCTCCCACAAAAACTGCTTCGCTAGAGGAAGAGGAAGAGATTGGATTTATACCCCGCCCTTCACTACCCAAAGGTGTCTCAGAGCGGCTTACAAACTCCTTTCCCTTCCCCTCCCCACAACAGACACCCTGTGAGGTAGGTGGGGCTGAGAGAGCTCTTGACAGAAACTGCTCTTTTTCAAGAACAGCTCTTATCAGAACTACAGCTTGCCCAAGGTCATCCAGCCAGGTGCAAGTGGAGGAGTGGGGAATCAAACCCGGTTCTCCCAGATTAGAGTCCGCGCACTTAACCACTACACCAAACAATTAAAACCATATCCATGGTTTTAATTGTTTTAATTTGTGTTAAATCTATTTGTGTGATACGTTTTCCTCCCTGGGAAGCAAGAGACAGACCTTGGAAGACTGGCGGGTTCCCTTATGAGGAGAAATTATAATGTTCCAAAATTTGTTTTATCTCTGGAGCTTCAGTGGAATTTTAGTTGAACACTACGATAGGGAACATGCCACGGGTTTGCTACCACAGTGCCATGAAGTTCCTCGGACAGAATGGCACTTCCAACCACAAAAGAGGGGCCTGCAACTTCCACCACTTCTCCTTTTCCCCCTGAAGACCCCCATTTTGTCCCCCATGCTGTTCCTGAGGGCCCACCAACTCATGAGAACAAAATTTCATCAGGGAGAGGAACAATGTCCTGCAGTGGGAGGGAGGCACAGGGAAGTCTTCCCTTTCCAAACTCTGCAGCTCACTGGGTAACACAGCATGCAAATGCTCCCATCCCCACAGGAGGAAAACAGGGCACCGGATTATCACAGGATTTGGGAGGTGCTGGAAAGTGAGACACTCCACATGCCGGCCGTGTGCAACATGCGTTTAAAACCACGGATGGTGCCAATCCACGATGCAAAAGGAGACATGGTGTAATGTGAGCCTGTCTGGGACATGGCAACAACCCCTGGCAGGTACTTCTGGACACCAAGAGCGTTGGGGGGGGGGAAGGGGAGAAGTCAAGCTCTCTCGAACGACTCCCCCTTTAGGAGTTCTCGTTCTCGTTGGGAGGGCAGGCTGGATTGGCAAGGCAGGTGGAGCAGCAGGCCGCATGCAGGCCTGGGCAGCAGCGTCCACACCCCACCATTCTATTGAGAAAGGCTGCTTCCAATTGTGTCAACAAAGCCACAGGCCTGTAATTAGGAGGAATGCCTAAGAGAGTTCTGCACCACCTCGTGGCCCACCTGCTGTTACCAGATCTCTTTTTACACACACACACACAGAGACGAGGCTTTTGTGGCAGATGAAGCCCACAGGCTACCCAGCTGCTAATGGCAAGATCGCGCGCTTCTGTGGGTAAGCAGAGCCCCTCGGATCAACTGACACAGGGCAACGTCCCAGAGAAGCTGCCAGGCGATTAGATGAAATTTAAGCCAATTGGTTAGATCTGCCTTAGACCTCATTATCTTATGGATGGAGCAAACTGGTCAGCGGGCTGTGCCACTTCAGACTGTAGGAGTCGAAGGCTGTTCCTTGCCCACAGAAAAGGATGATGTCAGGGGAAAGACAAGGGTAGGACTCTCCCCTCACATGCCAATTTTCTATGCGCAGGGAATGTGAGCATGTGAAACTTCCTTACACTGAATCAGACCCTTGGTCCAGCAAAGTCAGTATTGTCTACTCAGACTGGCAGGGGGCTCTCCAGGGTCTCAGGCAGAGGTCTTTCACATCACCTACTGCCAGGTCTTTTAACTGGAGATGCCGGGGATTGAACCTGGGACCTTCTGTGTGCCAAACAGGTGCTCTACCACTGGGCCACTACTCCTTCCTTCTTCACACAGAGGAGCATTCAATCACGTGAGGGGCCACATGCAGTCAGAAGCACTGCCGTCCGGGCCGAGGGGTTGCCACCAGTGTTCCCTCTAAGCTGAGTTGGTGTGAGCTAGCTCATAGCTTTTTAGACTCTAGCTCACACATTTTTGTCTTAGCTCAGGAAAGACGGGGCTCCAGAGCAAACTAAGTCATGCAGCTGCCAAATCGCTCGCTCACAGCTTTAATGCCAGTAGCTCACAAAGTAGAATTTTTGCTCACAAGACTCCACAGCTTAGAGGGAACATTGGTTGCCACTGGCGCTTTACAGCAACTGTAGAGGCCACGGGGGATCTTCACGAGGCACGGAGCGTAATCCTGTCACATCCTTCCCATTACAGACCACATGAAAGCAGAGTTGTACGGATTCAGGCCATCGATCTGTCAAGATCAGCACTGCGTCCCCTGTCCTGTGGCGGTTCTCCAGGGTCCCATGCCTTTGACAGCACCTAGTACCCAATCCTTTTAAAGGAGATGATGAGGACACGGATGCAAAGGAGATGGCCCCTATATTTGATCAAAAAGACTACGGAGAGGGACAGAGGTGGCTGGCACGTGTGATGTAGGGGTTAAGAGTGTCGATTAGTATCTGGGGGATCCGGGTTTGAATCCCCACTTGTGCCACGGAAACTTACTTGGCTGACCTTGGGCGGTCACGCTTCTCTTGGCCTCACCTCCCTCACAGAGTTGCTGTGAGGATAACATGAGGGAGAGAAGAATGGTGTAAGCTGCTTTGGTCCCCACCGGGGAGAAAGTCAGTGCACGAACGAATGAATAATGAATAAAACTCAAACCACACTAGAAAACTGAACATGGAAAACACATATACAAGAGCAAGATTCTACTCTTTTCCAGCACACAGAAAGATTTGAAGCTATGTTGTCATCAGCTGCCAAACGCCGAAAAAAAAAAGCAAGCCTGGCAGTAGAGGAAGTACCAGTTTCCCCAAACGTTTAGAAGCTGTGTTGATTTAGTGAGAGAGCAGCTCACTCCCAGGAATAGTGCAGGTATCTGGGCCCACTGCCCTACTAAGCCCTCACCAAAGTGCCCCTTCTCCACCAAGGCTCCCTCTAAGCTGTGGAGTCTTGTGAGCAAAAATTCTACTTTGTGAGCTCCTGGCATTAAAATTGTGAGCGAGCGATTTGGCTGCTGCATCAATTAGTCTGCTCTGGAGCCATCTTTCCTGAGCTAAGACAAAAAATGAGTGGGCCGGGGGCTTAAAAACTGTGAGCTAGCTCACACTAGCTCAGCTTAGAGGGAACACTGTAATCTCCACCCTTCTCCACTCCCTTTTCATAGAGCAAAGAATTCACTCAGGAGGGTCCTTTTAGGGGCAAAGTGAGGGATGCACTTCTGACATGGGTCAAGGGCACAGGAGTGGAGAGGTAAAGCTGCCTGCCTGGATAACTCCCTTCAGCCTTTCTTCCCTGGATGTCTCCAGCACATTAAAGGAATACGTGAGAGGCTGAGAGGCCGTTGGAAACTGGAGAAACACTCACAAAACAGACATCCAAATTCCAACCCCTCGTTCACCCCACTGCGCTGCTGACACCTTGTGGCGAGGCCTAGTGTTGCCTGGCCTTGCTGTCTTCCTCCCTCGTCTCCTGTGGCCTCTCCCAAGGCAGGGGGGAGGGCAGCAGCTCCCGTCTCGGCAGGTGAGCTTAGCATCAAATCACCTTGCCAGCCTCTTCTCCACCACCACAGATCAGACCTTGCCCCGTGGGGAAGCCCCATGAGCCACCCATCCGGCACAGCTTGGTTGCCCCGGCAAGCACTGTGTCTTCACCATCCCACTTGTCTTCGGAGGCCTCATTCTCTGTCTTGGGCTCCCTCTAAGCTGTGGAGTCTTGTGAGCAAAAATTCTACTTTGTGAGCTCCTGGCATTAAAATTGTGAGCGAGCGATTTGGCTGCTGCATCAATTAGTCTGCTCTGGAGCCATCCTTCCTGAGCTAAGACAAAAATGAGTGGGCCGGAGGCTTAAAAACTGTGAGCTAGGTCACACTAGCTCAGCTTAGAGGGAACACTGTAATCTCCACCCTTCTCCACTCCCTTTTCATAGAGCAAAGAATTCACTCAGGAGGGTCCTTTTAGGGGCAAAGTGAGGGATGTACTTCTGACATGGGTCAAGGGCACAGGAGTGGAGAGGCAAAGCCTGGATAACTCCCTTCAGTCTTTCTTCCCTGGATGTCTCCAGCACATTAAAGGAATAAGTGAGAGGCCGCTGGAAACTGGAGAAACACTCACAAAACAGACACCCAAATTCCAACCCCTCGTTCACCCCACTGCGCTGCTGACACCTTGTGGCGAGGCCTAGTGTTGCCTGGCCTTACCGTCTCCTCCCTCGTCTCCTGTGACCTCTCCCAAGGCAGGGAAGGGGGGGGGCAGTAGCTCCCATCTCGGCAGGTGAGCTTAGCATCAAATCACCTTGCCAGCCTCTTCTCCACTACCACAGATCAGACCTTGCCCCGTGGGGAAGTCCCATGAGCCACCCATCCGGCACAACTTGGTTGCCTCGGCAAGCACTGTGTCTTCACCATCCCACTTGTCTTCGGAGGCCTCATTCTCTGTCTTGGGTTACACAACTGCACCCCTTGCTGTAGGCTGGCCCCAGGATCAGGATATCCTGCCTCGGAGGGACAGCCACAGGGCTGCCTCTCTCTCAAGAATCAGCACTGGTTGGTCAACTCAGGTTGCCCTCTTCAACCTGGACTCCCTTCCCCTTTAATTCTAGAGGCAGGAGGATGAGTGGCGGTCGCTTGACAGCAAGGTTAAGCAGCACTCAGTCCGTGCTCAGGAACGCTCGTGACTCCACCTCACCCTTGTAAACAACCCACGTGTCTAGTCCACAGGTGTGAGGTAACAACTGCCTCTGGGCAACCAGGAAGAGGAGCTTTAGAAAACTGGAAGAGAGTCAGATCTCCTCCACCCGTCAGGTGGCCGCGGTGCCACAAAAGGCTAACACAGGCAGTTACGCCAGGCCGAGTGAGTATAATGGTTGTGGATTAGCAACTTAAGGGCCCTCTTTGCCAGACTGTTTCTGGGGCGCCATCTTGAAGCTGAAAAGCAGGTTTGGGAGCTTAGTCCTGTGAAACTATGGCTCTGATCTTTTGGGTATGTTGTAGATATGTCGGGTATATTGTAGATATGTAGCTATGCTCCTGCAGAGTGCAGGGGGTTGGACTAGATGACCTGCAAGGTCCCTTCCAACTCTAACATTCTATGATTCTATGATTAAGCTTCACTTGTATTAGTCTGCTCCCCCCACCCCCAGCACTGCCAAGGGTAAAGGTTACCCTTAGTCACCATGGACAGTAGACACCTATAGACCTATGCTCTGTGAATTTGTCAAATCCCCTTTTAAAGCTGTCTATGGCTGTGGCCATCACTACATCCTCCGGCAGAGAATTCCACATTTTAATTACCCTCTGCGTAAAGAAGTACTTCCTTTTGTCCGTCCTGAATCTACTACTCTTCAGCTTCATTGGATGCCCTCAGAAAGTACATATGTCCTTTGTTTAAAGAGCGGGTATCACAGCAGGCATCTTGGAAGACATTTTCCCCTTCCTCCCCCACACAGTACGAAATGCCTTTGCCAAGAGGAAAGGTCCTCTGAACTCGTCTTAAAAATGCGCTCCTTGATTAAACTGGGCACCTTTTTCAGCTGACAAAATGCCTTATTTAATCAGGTAACATAATCAGCTAATTGACTGCGTGTCACATCCCTACTTCAAACCAAAAGGAACCAGGACAGAATAATTGAATCAGGACTGCTTAGGCGCACCCACACCTGGACAGCAGGTAAACTCTCAAAGGACGCAGCTGGGCACCATTACCCATCTGCCAACTACGTCAGAGAGAGAATCGTAAGAGAAAAGATCAGCACTCCTATTAGCCGCACACAGGCAGGGAAGGTTCAGGAGAAAGCAGAATATTCCCACCACCGCAAGCTGCTATCGGCGGCGGCCAGGCTGTGACCCCTAAATCTTGGCTATTAAGGAGGAGCTCGAAGACGGAACCCTGGGCTGAGGTCGCCTGAACAGACGGGGCAGGCTGGGAACATGCTGAGTAATGGTTCTAAATCCAGAACGGCACAGAACATACGTGGAAGCAAACCTAGTTTGGGGAAGAGGAGTGAAATGAGAACGGGCATGTTTTATTTTAAGAAAAACATCAATGGCCCCGGGGATATTATTGATTGATTTATTAAAAGCATTTATTAGCTGCCTTTCTCCGTTGCAGGATTCAAGGCGGCTGACATGTAAACCCAACAGCAATTATTCTAAAAGGCCACAGAAAGCCACAGTTCAATCAGTTTTTAAACCAACTGAGATGTGTATTGGAAAAAGAAAAGCTAAAATTCTTGAGGCCGGGGGCACTTCCCTCGCTTTTTATTCCTGCCTTTCTGCCCAGTTAAAGACACCCGAGGCAGTTCACAAAGAGGCGGAATCACATATAAAAACAATGTTAAATACAATTTAAATGGGGGTGGACCTGTTCCACTAATTGGGGTGGCCGGCCTCTCCCTCCCCTACACCCCCCCCCCCCGGGAAAAGCAGCCTTCCCCAGTGCAAGAGCCTTGCATTGGGGGAAGGTTCCTGGGACCCAGGGGAAGTTGGTGTTTGCTAGCACAGTGGATCTGCAAGATCCAGCCCAGGACACTGAAAACCTCCCAAACCAATCCAAGCTCTATAAGAGCAGCCAAGTAAAAATAGGAGCAGTAAAAGCAACATGTCTATGGAAGGGAAACAGAACACACAGCCAAGAGGAACGGGGGGGACAGCCAATACATTATAAAGTGACCTGGGGTGGGGAGCAATGTTCCCTCTAAGATGTGGAGTCTTGTGAGCAAGAATTCTTCTTTGTGAGCTACTGGCATTAAAGCTGTGAGCGAGCGATTTGGTTGCTGCATAAATTAGTCTGCTCTGGAGCCATCCTGCCTGAGCTGAGACAAAAAATCTGTGAGCTGGAGGCGAAAAAGCTGTGAGCTAGCTCACACTGACTCAGCTTAGAGGGAACACTGGTGGGGAGGGAGAGTTCCTGGGGTCAGTAGCTGAAAGGCCCTTCTGTGGGTCCCTGGCTACTTAGCTTGAAATAAAAAAGGGTTCTTGCAAGGGGGATCCCTGCATCAATTTCGACGCTTGAACAGGTTGATATGGGAAAGGGGTCTTTCAGGTACCTTGGGCCCAAGCCATTTGGAGCTCTGAAAATTAGAGACAGCGCCTTGAATTGGGCTTCGGAACAGACTGAGTCAGGGGAGTTGGCAAAGCACTGAGAGACTCGTTCTGTCATGTTCTCTCCTGTGGAGGTTTCCAAACAGAAACTAGAGGGCCATCTAATAGAAATGCTGATTCTGCGAACTTGGGCCGATCACGAGAGGGAGGGCAGCAAGGGCCGCATCAGTGCTTAGTCCTCATGGTCCTTTCTTACGTGCCCAGGGAAATGCTGATCGCCACTTTGGGGTCAGGAAGCAATTTTTCTCCAGGCCAGTTTGGCCAGGGATCCTGGAAGGTTTTTTGTCATCTTCTGGGCATTAAACAGGGGTCACTGGGGGTGTGGGCAGGGGAGGTATTGGTGAATTTCCTGCATTGTGCAGGGGGTTGGACTAGATAACCCTGGAGGTCCCTTCCAACTCTATGATTCTATGTCTCGACGAGGACTACAGCAACTGCATTTTGCGCCAGCTAACGTTCCTCACTTTTCAATCCTCTGCAGTTACACCCTTCTTAGCCCAGTGACTTCAATGGACCTAAAGGAGGGGGTACCTCAGCTTAGATTACACCGTAAACCGTCTTCAGGGCCAGCCCTTTGTAAAGTGTGTTATAGTAACCAAATCTGGACTCAAATTTTCTTTCAATCGCAACCCTTCCCCACACCAAATTCATCCACTTTAAATTCACCCCTGTTTCCGTCGTGTGACCCCCTCCAAGAAGCACAGCGACTTGGACTCAGAGTCCACAGAGGAAGAGCCTGAAGAACCAAGGCCATTGGCTGAGGAGGACCAGTGGGGCAAGAAGAAGGGCTTGACACAGCAGAGGCACCAGCCCACAATGTGCCAGAAGCCACCCAGTGGAAACATGCATGTGAAACCTCACCATGGGCCCCTGAAATAGCCACCATGCCTCTACTGTACGGGTCTCAAACCTGGATCTGTCTCCCTCTCTGCAGGAACAGTGCAGACAGAAGGTCCGGACTAAAGTGGCTCAAAAAAGTGAACTGCCAGGACAAGCAGTGAGGCTGATACTTATTTGCAGGATCCTCCTGGCCCCAGCACAGCCCAGCCACAGGAACTCAGCACCTGTCAGCAGCGCGGCTAAGCCTGATTACCTCCCAGCCTATCTAGGCCCCTCCTTGCGGGATGACTGGTCCCCTAGGCACAAGCCTGTCTATGTCCAGCCCCTGCTGACGCTCTCAAGCCTCACTACCTAGACCTGGGGCACTGTTCCTGACAAGACCTGACTGGGTCGGTCTGAGGAGGGCAGGACAGTTTCCACCACAACCCAAGGGACAGCCATTCACATGAACTAGGCACGCTGGGGAATTACACAACTTTAAGGATGGTGAGGAAGAAATTAAAATCATTAAAAGTTTTCTATTCTTTGGCTCCATCATCAACTAAAAGAGCAACTGCAACCAAGAAACCAGAAGGAAACAGGAACTCAGCACCTGTCAGCAGCGCAGCTAAGCCTGATTACCTCCCAGCCTATCTAGGCCCCTATTTAGGCTGAGGCCTGGGAAGCTGCCTTGCTGGATGACTGGTCCACTAGGCACAAGCCTGTCTATGTCCAGCCCCTGCTGACGCTCTCAAGCCTCACTACCTAGACCTGGGGCACTGTTCCTGACAAGACCTGACTGGGTCGGTCTGAGGAGGGCAGGACAGTTTCCACCACAACCCAAGGGACGGCCATTCACATGAACTAGGCACGCTGGGGAATTACACAACTTTAAGGCCGATGAGGAAGAAATTAAAATCATTAAAAGTTTTCTATTCTTTGGCTCCATCATCAACTAAAAGAGCAACTGCAACCAAGAAACCAGAAGGAAGCTGAGACTGGGAAGGGCAGCCATGAAGGAGCTAGAAAAGATCCTTCAGTGTAAGGGTGTATCGCCAGCAATCAAGATCAAAATAATTCATGCCACAGTATTACCATGGATGGGTTTGAACGCCAGACAACAAAGAAAACTGACAGGAAGAAAGTTGACTCATCTGAAATGTGCTGTTGGGGGAGAGTTTTACGGATAGCATGGACTGCCAAAAAGACAAATAAGTGGGTTCTAGATCAATCAAGCCCAAACTCTCCCTGGAAGCTAAAATAACCCTACTGAGATATTGCGCTTGGCCATATTATGAGAAGGTGCCAAAGGTGTATCAGAAACACATATTTGTTCTATAGTCCACTAACAACTGTTCAAAACACATCTCAGCAGCAACGAGCTGTGAAATGGCAGGTAGCAGTGTTCCCTCTAAGCTGAGTTAGTGTGAGCTAGCTCACAGTTCTTTAGCCTCCAGCTCACACATTTTTGTCTTAGCTCAGGAAGGACGGCTCCCCAACTGATTTACGAAGTAGCCAAATTGCTTGCTCACAACTTTAATGCCGGTAGCTCACAAAGTAGAATTTTTGCTCGCGAGACTCCACAGCTTAGAGGGAGCACTGGTGGTGTGCTGTACGGTGCCTTGGCAGTTACACATGGGGCACTGACAACACACAGGTGCTAGAGAGAAGATGCACCCACTGGCCTGCCCGCCTCACATTTACAAATTTAACTTCCAGAAACGGTGGGGTGGGAACTAAATCCAGGACAAGTACAAGAAAGCAATTTAACAAGCAAAAGACAGGGACAGCGATTTACCAGAGGTTGATTCCAGAAGCAAAAAGGGTTCCTGGCCGACAGGGACAGCTGGAGCGTATGATACTGAGGTAACTCAAAGAAGTTTGAGCTCCTCATGCTGAGTAAGATCAGGGTGGTGTGTGGGTGTCAGTCCGGCAGCTGAACCAGTCAGGGAAGGCGGCCTGCTTAAGCACAGGCAGGTGGGAAGGGGGGGGGGGGCTGCCTCAGAGGTCACTGATCTAAATATACAATGGTTTGGGCCTCAGGCTATATTTAGCCTTGCTGGTCGTGCCTTTAGGGACCCAAGTTCTCCAGCATGTTCTGGGGTCCGGCACAATTAATTCCTGGCAACCAGAGGCTGCAATCTACAGCAAAACTGACCCAGGCTTGCCCAACAGCGCTTTAACCACAGCCCTAAAGTGTACCCACCTCCCTTTAAAATAGATCAATATAACTTTAATGTGGAACTAAACTTACACAAAGCTCCGTAAATAAAAGGAGCAACATTAGGAAAGATTTGAAGACAAGAAGGAAAAGTTAACATACGTTCCACTCTTTAACAAATATAATTGCTTCCCTTAAATCAAAATTCCAATAATCCAGAAATTTATTTAAAATATTTATACCCTTCCATATCGCCTCAGACTTGAGGAGGCTCAGTTGAAACCGTTTCTCCAAACATCTGTCAGCTCTCTAGTTATGCTGCTCAATCTGGCTTGGGCCTCGGAGTTTTATCAACCCCTTCTTTCAGCAATGCAGTTGCCTGTTTTTCCAATACACAGCATCTACTAGTTTTATCTTCCACTAACCTATAAAATAAAAGAGTTTTTGTCCCTTGGAAGAGTCCCTTTCAAATAGATATTAAAAATAGATACTGGGATCTGGGGCTACTTGGTTCATTTGTATTTTTCTTACTAACCCTAGACTGTATCTTGAAACAAAATCTTCTTCAGTTTGTTATACCCCCTCCATTTAAATGCCATGCTTGCTTTCCAGCGACAGTGACCTACCCGAAACGGACTCCATTTCTTGAATGTTCAGCTCTCTGGCTCAGCTTGCTCTTGAAAAAAGTCCTCCCCTCGGCCCCCAGATTCACAGAGTGCTTTCCTCAGAAAGCAAAATTTCCATTTGCTTCAAAGGGTCCCCCATCTTTCTCCTTCCCAACTCTTCTTCCACTTTATCTCCCTTCAAGCCCAGTCTCTCCCTACCAAGCCCAGTTCCCTCTACTCAAACTACTGTTATATATTCAGTATCCGGAGGAAAAGTGTAGCAGTGGGAGGGAGCAGCATGGCCCAAACAGAAGACTTAACCCCCCACCACCACCCATCTCCCTTAATTCCTATGCATGTTTTCCTGGCAAACAATTTATGGAATATAAAATAAAATCTCACGTCTGCAAACTGGGAAGATGGGCTGTCGTCTATTCCACCTCCACCTCCTTCTAGAAGACTGAGGATAAAAAAAACAGATGAGGGAGAAGATCAGTGCTCTCAGAAATATAACACTCCAACCCGCCTCCCAGGGGGTGGGGAGAGGGGCTAAACATAGTCCAAAGGGCCTGAGAACAGCAGCCTCAGTACAGGAAGAAGCAGGGACCAGGACGCTAAGAATGGCAGGGAGATCGTGGGAGTGGCCCACAAACTCATTGGGTAAAAGAATAGTTGTACAATTTTTATCTATACCTACACGCGCACGCACACACACATTAAGGCTATTTATTGCTCCACTAAAGAAATCATAGCTGGCTAGTTGTATTAGTTTGTCTGATTAAAGGTAAAGGTTTCCTTTGCTCGAAAGCCAGTCAAATCCGACTCTAGGATGCGGTGCTCATCTCTGTTTCCAAGCCAAAAAGCCAGCGCTGTCCGAAGACGTTTCCATGGTCACGTGGCTGGCATGACTAGATGCCGAGGCGCATGGAACGCTGTTACCTTCCCACTGAAGCGATACCTATTTATCTACTGGCACTTTCTTGCTTTCGAACTGCTAGGCTGGCAGGAGCTGGGACCAGAGACGGGAGCTCACGCCGTCATGCGGCACTCGGGTCTCGAACTGCTGAACTACCGACCTTCCAGTAGGTTCAGCATCTTAACCACTGAGCCCAGTTTGTCTGATTAGGTCTACATAAATACGCACATGAATACAAAAACAGTACTGCAGGAGAAAAATCAACCTCTACGTATTATGTGATTATTCATCTGTGCATTGCAGCAAGCACCATCTTAGAAGGAGCAGCCCCTCCTGCCTGAGAGGAGGAATGCCTCTTCTTGGGCAATACCCACACATCTCACAACAGGGGGCAGCTCAGAAGAAGATTATGGGCCTGAAGTGCTTTGAAGAATGAAACTTTTTGAAGCAAAATGTTATGCTGTTTTAAAGTCTTTGTAAAACACAACTACCACTATTCTTATACACAGGAAACGTACAGAATTCACTGCTAGAATAGCTAGGAATGGCCACAAGTCGGGCTTTAACCAAGAACTAGACACGCAGCAAAGATGGTTTAACCAAGAACTAGACGTAAGAAAGACTCTTTCTTGCAGAGAAAACACGCAACTTTTAGTTATGGGGAAAACACACGAAAGGGGAAGGACCCATTGCCTTCATCCATTTGTTGGGGTCTTGGGAGGTCTCAGGGTAACCACCGTTTAGGGTTGCCATCCTCCTGATGGGGGTGGAGGTTACCCCAATTTCGGGGGCCCTGATCCGCCTGCCAGCCAGCTGTCCAGCAGGGGAGCCCCACCCCCAAAGAGCTCCATGGGGCAATTGCACCGGGTATGTCGTGGGGGGGGGACTCTCTAGCGTTCGGCCAAAAACTCTATGGTGCAAACAAAGCAAGATATAGGATCCAATCCCATCATGCTGGGCCAGATATGTCCCAGTTCAGCAAGGTATGCTGGGGTCTTATTGGCTACGACAGCTAAAGGGAATTCCCATGCTTGAAGATGGCCTCTTGTTGAACTCTGGCTGCTGGGGAACAACCAACTAAGGAGGGCTGTGGCCTCCATGCCTTCCATCTTTGTGGGCTGCCTAAGGGAGTGTCTGGCTGACGCTGGAGACAGGATTGTGAAGTTGGCAGATCCTTGGTCCAATCCAGCAGGGCTCCTCTGACATTCATGTAACTAGGAAAGGGGGAAAGAACTGCATGCTTCCCACGTGCACCATCAGCTCAACTCTGCCCGGGGCTGAGCAAGCACTTCCAAATTCCAAAGCAACTAGATGGTCGGGCTGGAGAGATTCGAAGCCCAGCTATTTTTCCATCCCAGAACATGACACTGAGTCAGAGCTTCTCAAGGACCATCTCCAAATGTGGCAGTGATCTAAAGAAGACACTTGAGTATGCAAGTGTGTCTACGTGTGTTTTTAAATCTAGCATGCATGCTCTCAGCTACTCAGGCATGGAAAAACAGCTAGGTTCTTGGGTTGCATAATTTCCCATTTCTGACCTGGATAGAGAAAAAAAACAGGCAAGGAGTGAGTGTGTGTGTGGGGGGGGGTGTCCCAGACCTTGGAGGGACGGGGGAAGAATAAAAGCCCCTAGACAGCTATATTAATGAAAACAGGAAAATAAAGAGAAATGAAAATCCTATTGCTAAGTGAACACATGCAAATAGCGAAGCTCCCCAGGCAACAAGTAAATATGAATTAATGAGAGCCGCGTGTACTTTTAAAACATTCATTTACAAGACACTGGAGGAAATAACCTGATCACAGTTCATACATCACAGAACTGAAATTTAGAATAAGTCACATTCCCCTGCTTCACTTGAAAATTCTTTTGAGGCTCTCTAGGTGGAACGTGCTCCCACTTGAGATCAGGGCCCTGCGGGACCTACTACAGTTCCACAGGGCCTGTAAGACAGAGCTCTTCCACCAGGACTTCTGTGGAGGCGGGGGGCATTAAACCATCTTGGTCTCCCCTGCCCATGGTACCCACCCAGTGCCCCCAGATATTGCTTATTACCGATGGGGCACTGCCGTATACTAGGGTACTACTAACCATCTGTTGTTGTTCTTTAAATTACTGGAGGTGTGGACTGTTAGTTTCAGTGCCACCTGCTTTTAAATTGTCCTATTTGTTCTGATCAGGTAATTGAGTAATTGTCTTTATACTGACTTTTACTGCAAGAAGATCAAATCAGTCAATCCTAAAAGAAATCAACCCTGACTGTTCCCTGGAAGGCCAGATAATGAAACTGAAGCTCAAATACTTTGGCCACCAAATGAGAAGGGAGCACTCCCTGGAGAAGACCCTGATGCTGGGAAAGATTGAAGGTCAAAGAAGACGGGGACGGCAAAGGATGAGATGGTTAGACAGTGTCATCGATGCAACGAACATGAAATTGAGCCAACTTCAGAGGACGGCGGAAGACAGGAGGGCCTGGCGGGAGCTGGTCCATGGGGTCGCGAAGAGTCGGACTCGACTGTGCGACTGAACAACAACAACATGTAATCCGCCCTGGACCCACTTTGTGGGATAGGGTGGGATATAAGTTTAATAAATAAACAAATAGGCCTATGAGACTGGTTCATGCCAAGTCAGTCCACTGGCCCGTCTAGCTCAGTGTTGTCTGCTCCAGTGGCAGGACTACTATGCCATCCTTTAAATGAGAGGTGCCAGGGACTGATCCTGGGGCCTTCTGCGTGCAAAACAGGCACTGTGCCGCTGCGATATGACCCTTCTCTGACATCCTAGGACACTGCACATACAACGCTGCTTTATGCTGAGTCAGACCCTTGGTCTACCAAGGTCGGCACCCTCTGTTCTAACTGGCAGCAGCTCTCCAGGGTCTCAGGCAGAGGTTTTTCACATTAAAGCAATAATAAAACAATGACAAATAGGGCTGGGGTGGGGATTAAGTTAAAGTCAGCTTTACACTGCGGTGATGACGACATCCAGGGTTACCCCGTGTTTATTTATATACTCAACCCTTGTTACGGATTTAATAAAATTACAAGAAACTGTGAAGAGATTAGGTTTTGTAGCAGCAAGGACTAGAAAATATGGTGATTAAAATGCAGACCCTTGGGCCTGGCTCCTAAAGCCAAAGAAGATTTGTCGAGGCCTGACATGGATTTATGCAAGCTAAAAGAAATTATGTTTCTTATTTCGAGATCAGGACTCCGGTTTTAACCCAGGACTTGGGAAACAGGAGCTGTCCTACACATATATGTGAGATCTACCAAAATATGAGGATGAAGATACCTGGAATCTTCTGTCACTTCTTCAATAAATCCAGATTCACATCTGGGACAAGTGTATTCCTGTAAAAAGAGAAAAGAAGGGAGGCTTTAGGTTACTTCCAGGAGGGAATCACTTATCCCTGGGCAAAGACACCACTGAGTCCAGGTATCAGAAGCCACCAATAGCTGGAAGATGAGAGTTAAGCATGCAAGACTAGCACCAGGGACATCCCCTCACAATCATTTCTAGGAAATGGCGCTCCCACACAATAGTAGCTGCAGTATTGGGGGGAATTTCTGTCATTGTGTAAAGGGGGGGGGGGAGT
>NW_015165831.1:2375967-2394858 GCF_001447785.1 Gekko japonicus | reverse complement strand
AGGAGAACTGGGCATCCCCATGACCGGTTTGAATTAAAAATGGCTGGACAGGAAGAAGACAAAGCAAGAAAGAAAGGAAAATAAGAGAGAAAAAGAGTGAGCAACAGACATCTCCCTCTCCGCACCACAGACTCTCATATGCTTGCATACGGTGATGGATATGGGAAGCCTGAAAAGAGGGATATCAATGTATCACATCAATCAATAAAGGTGTTGGGGTGTGCAAACTCACATGAAAGTCAGTGTTATCCTGAAGGTCAGCAAAAAAAGGACCAAATCCAACCTTCTAAAGGTCATTGCCCCTCCTACAGATCAGACAGGGAAAAGAAAGGGTATGGGGACAAGAGGGCAGATTCTCTCCACTTTTACAAGACCTCCCATTTTTCCACCTGATCAGCGTTCTGGTCTGGAAAGAAATGCATTGGTGGGGGTGGATGCATAGCAGAGACAGGATAAGGCCCTCCATTGTACTCTGCTGCCACTGGTTTTCTCTCCCTGCATACAGATCTCTGTCTTGAAACCAGCCACCTGGCCAAAGACTTCAAAACAAGAGGGTGTAGGGATGCAGAAAATGCCAGAAAATTTTATTTTCATGGATGCCTGCATCCAAAGAGACGGCTACCAGTTGGAGTATTCTCCCTCTTCCCAGGGAAGCTGAACTTTGTATTCATTGAGTTGTAGAACCAGGAGTCTCTAAAAAAGAATTCTCAGCAGTGTACGGAACTGCCTGCCCTGACCTGGATGGACTAGCCTAGCCCAATTACGTCAGATCACGGAAGCTAAGCAGGGTCAGCTATAGTTAGTGTTTGGATGGGAGACCACCAAGGAACTCCTGGGTCACTATGCAGACACGGGCTATGGCAAACAACCACTGGACATCTCTTGCCCTGGAAACGCTATGGAGTCACCATAAGTTGCCTATGACTTGATAGTGCTTTACACACACACACACACACACACACACACACACACACACACAGAACACGAACTACAATTCCCAGGATTCTTTGAGGGACGCTGTTAACCAAAGGGGAAGATAACTAGCATAGGTTTGAAGTGTACACAAGAGTTCAGACTTTCCGACCCCAGCGTGTCTGCACTGAAATTCTGGATTCTCTTTCCAGTCCTCATGGGTGACAGGAACTCATGGGAATTATACATTTTGAAAAAATATAAGAACAACGGCTCCCTGCCACTTGACCCGATATTTCTATGGCACAGCACCTCAATAATCCTTACACATTACAACAGCCCTGTAATGGAGGACGACTGCATTACCCCCACAATACCAAGGGAGCAACAAGGATAAGGCTGACTAATAGCTCATCTATTAAGCCGTAAGGTCGCTGCATAGCATTTGGGTGCTCCTCATCCTTTTAACCACCAGCAGCTCTTGAGTCCAGGAAAGAACTGACTACCAATACAGAGATACGCAAACCAGGACGTCTACCAAGCTGAAGAGCACATCTGTACGGCCCAGTCACTCCCCAGCTAAGTAGAGTCTTTTATCTCTTCACAGCATGCCGGACACTCACAGAAGCCTTCTGATAAGGACTGGCAACTGCCGAGAGCAGGTCTCGCGGTGGCTCCCGGCTTGCAACTGCAAGGAGACTCAGAAAGGCATTTCCAGTTGCCTACGTGCCAACCAAAGGAGCAGAGTGCTTTTCGGAGCTGGCAGGGGCCAGCTGGCCTCCTGTTATTAGCACCGGAAAAGCTGGCAGGCAGGCTTCACCTGGAACCGCTAAGCGAGAAAGCGACAAAGAGAGAGCTTGCAGGGGCTGTGCTGGTGAATTGAAGTCACCTTCCCCGAGGGAGGAAGCGAGAGAAAGGAAGAGGGGGGAGCCCCTCCGAGCAGCAGACACTGGCTGAGTCACACAACCGCCTCCTGCTAACCAAAACTCACAGCCTGCTGCCCTTCCCTCCTTAGGCCTTTTCTCCTCCGTGTAAATTGCCCATTGTCCTGTGAACATTCTGGCTGCAAAGTCATGAACGGTCAGGAGAGAGCCGTCGCCTTCATACTCTCTTTGTAGGAGGACTTTCCCAGAGTTATCTGGTTGCCCACTCTTGGAAACAGGAAAATGGGGTAGATGGACCTTTGGTCCAGTGCAGCCTACTCAGTTTCCAGGGGAGGACAGAGCTGTGAGCCACGATAGCTGAACGGAGATGCCTTGTTCAAAGGCAGTCTACCTCCCGTTGCCAGGTGCAGCGAGCAAAACAGTGGGGGAGAGCTGCTTAGGCATTATTTAGCTCTGTATTCTCCTCCTCCAGAACAGCCTGAAGAGGCTTAGCAGACCAAGATTAAAATCACAGTAAGAGATTTGCAAAAAGTCACACTAAAAATACACCGGGCAAGAATAACAAATTACCTAATCAACACATTTGTTTGTTGATGTTTTAAAAGTCCAAATGCCCTTTGGAAAAGAACAGATTTACATGCAGGAGGGATGAAGCAATCTGGGCTCCGTCTGACATGTTGTTTCAACAGACCGGGGGCGTCAGAGTGGAGGACTGAGCCCTCCCTAAAGCCAGGCGTTCTCAGCTGCTGGTGGGAACAGGAGGCTGGGCTAGCTGGGTGTCGTCGGCCTGATCCTGGAAGACGGAACTCACATTATGCTTTGAGATACTTATCTACTCCGTCTGTATCCCACCTTTCTCCCCAGTGGGGACCTAAAGCCAACATCATAATGCCCCTATATAAATCAATGGTGCGACCTCATTTGGAATACTGTGTGCAGTTCTGGTCACCACACCTTAAAAGGGATATTATAGCTTTGGAAAAAGTGCAGAAAAGGGCAACTTGAATGATAAAAGGGTTGGAACACTTTCCCTATGAGGAAAGGTTCAAGCGCTTGGGGCTTTTTAGCTTGGAGAAACGACGACTGAGGGGAGACATGATTGAGGTTTATAAGATTATGCATGGGATAGAGCAGGTACTTTTCTCCCTTTCTCACAATGCAAGAACTCAGTGGGCACTCCATGAAATTGCTGAGTGGTCGGGTTAGAACGGATAAAAGGAAGTACTTCTTCACCCAAAGAGTGATTAACACTTGGAATTCACTGCCACAGGAAGTGGTGGCGGCTACAAGCATGGACGGCTTCAAAAGGGAATTAGATAAGCATATGGAGCAGAGGTCCATCAGTGGCTATTAGCCACAAGGTATAGAGTGGCTATTAGCCACAAGGTCTAGATAGGGACTCTGGGGCAAGTGATGCTCTGTCTTCTTGGTGCTTGGGGGGGGTCAACAGTGGGAGGGCTTCTAATGTCCTGGCCCCACTGGTGGACCTTCTGATGGCACTGGTATTTCTGGCCACTGTGTGATACAGAGTGTTGGACTGGATGGGCCGCTGGCCTGATCCAGCATTGGCGTCTCTTATGTTCTTATGTTCTTAAAGCAGCTTACATCATTCTCCTCACCTCCCATTTTATCCTCACAACAACACTGTGAGGGAGGTTAGGCTGAGAGTGTGTGAGTGGCCCAAGGTCACCCAGCGGACCTGCATGGCACCGGTGGGAATTCAACCCCAGGTTTAAGAACATAAGAGAAGCCAATGTTGGATCAGGCCAATGGCCCATCCAGCCCAACACTCTGTCACACAGTGGCCTAAAATACCAGGGGCCAATGCTCCCTATAAGCTGTGGAGTCTTGTGAGCAAAAATTCTACTTTGTGAGCTGCCGGCATTAAAGTTGTGGGAAAGTTTGCTCTGGAGCCCTCCTTCCTGAGCTAAGACAAAAATGTGTGAGCTGGAAGCTTAAAAACTGTGAGCTGGCTCACACTAACTCAGCTTAGAGGGAACACTGCCAGGGGTCATCAGGAGGTCCAGCAGTAGGGCCAGGACACTAGGAGCCCTCCCACTGTTGCCCCCACAGCACCAAGAATACAGAGCATCACTTGCCCCAGACTGAGAGTTCCCATCTATACCTTGTGGCTAATAGCCACTGATGGACCTCTGCTCCAGATGTTTATCTAATTCCCTCTTGAAGCCGTCCATGCTTGTAGCCACCACCAGCTCCTGTGGCAGTGAATTCCAAGTGTTAATCACTCTTTGGGTGAAGAAGTACTTCCTTTTATCCGTTCTAACCCAACTGCTCAGCAATTGCTCAGCAATTAAGTGCCCACAAGTTCTTGTATTGTGAGAGAGGAATGTACTTCTTTTTCTACCTGCTCTATCCCATGCATAATCTTGTAAACCTCGATCATGTCACCCCTCAGCTGTCATTTCTCCAAGCTAAAGAGCCCCAAGCGTTTGCCCAGACACTAGTCCGAAACTCTTAAGCACTGTGGCGACACAGGCAGGAAGTTCAGCGGCAACCAGAGAGCCAGAGTGGTGCAGGAGCTCAATCATCAGACTAGGGGCTGGGAGACCCAGGTTCAAAGCCCTACTCTGCCGTGGAAGCTCGACTGGGTGAGACTTTGGGTCAGTCGCTCACTCTCTCTTGCCGTATCCTGTGCCACAAGATTACTGCGAGGACAAAACGACGTGGGAGGGAGCAATGCTGTTAAGTCACTTTGGGTGGAAGGAAGTCAGGTGTAAATATTCAAAAAGAAAGATTTCCCCCCCACGACAGTGGAATTTGTTGGCACAAGGATGCTGTGGCAAATGCCAGCTCAAGCAGCTTTTTTTTTTTTTTTAAAGGGATGGTCAGGGAATGTTAGCTTTGTCAGACATAGAGATGTAAAATTTCCAGAAATTTTGAAGCTCGGAAAAAACCCCGGTTTTTTCCCGGTTTTTTTCGGAAAATAATGGAAATTTTCGGAAAAATTGAAAAAAATGCTACATTAGCATTTCTTTTGTCTTTTCTAGATTGAAAGTCATTCTGTTACTTTAGGAACATAAAAAATGACTATGGACATTTTTACTTGGCATGAAATTATCACAACTAGCATATTAAAAATATAGTGTACCCAAACAATTATTACAAACAGAATACCCACCCACATGCAAAAACAAAACTGAAACCTTTTTATTTTCTTCTGACAATCGCACCTCCTAAAGGAAGAAATGCATCTTGTTCTTGCATTGGAGAGTTCAGTTTGTAACCTAGGACTTGCTTGTCCTCAGTGCACAGAAATTAGATCAATCTGATACCATTATATATTTTAGAAATGATTTGGAAAATATTTGAACACCTTGTCTTAAAATATTTTATTTATCATGTTAAAATAAAACATTCCATAATCAATTTCTTTTCTTTTTTCAATTTTTCCAATTTTTCGGAAAAAAACAAAGCTTCAGGGGAAAAAACGCAAAAAAACCGGGTTTTTTCTGAATTTTTCCGGGTTTTTTCCGGGCCTTCACATCTCTAGTCAGACAACAGAGTGAAGCATCCCTATTCAGAGGCAGGATAACTCTGTTTGCCAGCTGCTACTGGATGGCTCTCTCAATTGGGAGCACTCAAACACTCCTTGGTTCAGCTTGTCAGCTGTTCACCAGTCACGAACAAGGAGCCAACAGCCCAACGTGGTACCTTAAAAGACTAACAAAATTTATTCTGGTACAAGCTCACATGAGTCAGCGATCGTTTCATAGAATACTGGGGGGTGGGGGGAGGAATGCGTTCTGCTTTCAGTTTACACTGTCGGATCCACAACCTTACTCGCTCACAATAGCACGGTATCCCTCACAGATGCTACTGAAATAGCCTCTGGCATCAGAAACCCACCCCACTAAAACAAGCGTGCATGACGTATGGGGTGAAATGTGCCAGTTCCACTCTGCACATGCGCCAGCAGGCCCCCGTCCTATGGACATCTAGACGGCACCAGCCCCAAAGCAGGGCAACGCCAGACTCTCTCACACCGCAGGAAGTACAGAGGAGCACGACAAACGGTGGCCGTAACAAATGCCCTGAAAAGAAGAACTGAGCCAAACCAGCCTTCCCCCCCCCCAATCAAATTTTAAAAGGCTGTTGTTGAAAAAAGGACAGTTTGTTTTTTGGTGAGCTTTCAAGTGCCTTCCAGGCTTTTTGTAAAGCTCTGTATGAACTGTGATTAATGAGCAGGACTCAGGGACAAAAAGCAAAAAAGGGGGGGAGGAGTAGCTTGGGATATAGTTTAGCAGTCTGGAAATATGTCACCTGGAAATCAGTCCCCCTGGAGGAAACAGCC
This sequence comes from Gekko japonicus, assembly GCF_001447785.1. NCBI lineage: Eukaryota > Metazoa > Chordata > Lepidosauria > Squamata > Gekkonidae > Gekko > Gekko japonicus. Next base: position 2,388,750 of record NW_015165831.1, on the reverse strand, counting down.
GCTTCAGAGGGTGGACTGAGCATCCCCACTGAACTCCTTGCCCAAACCTTGCCCTTTGCAGGTACCGCCCACAAACCTCCAGGAATTTCCTACACTGGAGTTGGCAACCGCCCCCAAAGTAGGCCTTTAAACCCTGCTCCGACACCCCACAACTAAAACCTGATGTGACATCCCCGCAGAAGGTGAGCCGCTTCCAGCAGCAAGCTCCAGCCCACATACACACTATACAGGCAGAGCTTCTACCAACAGCGGGTGAGTTTATATGACGAGCCCTCTCCCACAAAGGGCTTGTGTGCTGTTTCGTGATTCAGGCAGGGCCGAATGTTCAAGTCACTGCTGTGCCATTGTAAGAGCTACTCTAGAAATACATGAGTTGTTTCCCGGGCAGGCTGGGGCTTGCTGAAATTTAAAAATTCTAGTAACAGCTCCTGGATATCAGCAGATGGTTACTCGCGCACCCACCCTGCAGCAGATGCTTTGGCGCCAATTGGGCCAACTGGGTGAGTGGGAAGTCCTTTTTCAATGCCACTGAGTTTAACAGGAGAACTGTTTGCGGAACGGGGCACTCCACTCCACCACTGGAACTGTTGTAACATTTAGAAAGTTACAAATGCATTTCCAAGCTAGCACCGTGTAAGCAGACATGCACCCGTGTCAGAGTAGGCACATGCACAAGAACAACACACCACAGACCGACTCCATCGTGATAAGGTCAACAGCTCTTCAGAAGTGAAACTGAAGTAGACCAAAACTGTATTGCGTCACCTAGACAGGGGTCCCCCAACATGATGCCCATGGGTTCCATGGGCCCACCAACCCATTTTCTGGTGCCCACCAAGTATTTTTAGGACATGGGTGGGGCTGGGGGAGGGATTTACCCAGCAAGGCTTCTGATTGGCTATGCAGACTCTTTCTAAAACATTACTTAGCACCAGCTTCTACCACGGCACACAGTTCTTCACTGTGTGACTGAAAGTAAGCTAGCTATTTTGTGTCTGTATCCACCAAGCTGCGTCAGAACTCCAAAGGTGCCCACAAACTCAAAAAGGCTGGGGACCCTGAGCCCTGACCTAGACAAAGGCTTGTTTTCTGACCCACTGAGATTACCCCATGCCCAAACAGTAAACCAAGATGATTGGTGACCATGGACCATCAAAACCCATTTTCAAACAGTCAAGGAAAAGCTGGTTCTTGCAAATAGCGCAAGCTTCACTTTCTGAAGTGAAAACATAAGAACATAAGAGAAGCCAGTGTTGGATCAGGCCAATGGCCCATCCAGTCCAACACTCTGTGTCACACAGTGGCCAAAATTCAGGTGCCATCAGGAGGTCCACCAGCGGGGCCAGAACTCCAGAAGCGCTCCCACTGATACCACCCAAGTACGAAGAAGAAGAAGTAGAAGAAGTAGAAGAAGAGGAGGAGGAGGAGATTGGATTTATACCCGCCCTTCACTACCCAAAGGTGTCTCAGAGCAGCTTACAAACTCTTTTCCCTTCCCCTCCCCACAACAGACACCCTGTGAGGTAGGTGGGGCTGAGAGAGCTCTGACAAAAACTGCTGTTTTTCAAGAACAGCTGTGCCAGAACTATGGCTTGCCCAGGGTTATCCAGCAGGTACAAGTGGAGGAGTAGGGAATCAAACCCGGTTCTCCCAGATTATAGTTTGCACACTTAACCACTACACCAAAGAAGACAGAGCATCCCAGCCCCAGTTTTTGAGTGTTCCATCTATACCTTGTGGCTAATAGCTAGCGATGGACCTCTGCTCCAGATGTTTATCCAGTCCCCTCTTGAAGTTGTCTATGCTTGTAGTTGTCACCACTTCTTGCAGTAGTGAATTCCACGTGTTAATTAGTCTTCAGGAAAAGAAATACTTCCTTTTATCTGTTCAAAGCCTACTGCTCCTTAATTTCATTGAGTGTCCTTGAGTTCTTGTATTGTGAGAAAAGGAGAAAAGAGTCGGACTCGACTGTGTGACTGAACAACAACAAAAATGTTATCAGCTGTGGAAAAGACCTGCAGCTCAACACATGTGCTCAGACATCTGACAAAGTATTCTGTAGGTGAGGTCTCCTCTTCCTCTAACTCGGGGATCCCCAACCTTTTGGAGCCCGCGGGCGCTTTTGGAATTCTGACACAGTGTGGTAGGCAAAGCTACAAAGGGGCTGTCGTGGTTTATCTTCCGTCACACAGTGAAGAGCCTTGTACTGTGCAGCGGCTGCCGCCAAAGTAATGTTTTTAAAGATCTGCACAGCCAGTCAAATCTCCACTGGCCAATGAGAAGCCTTGCTGGTCAAAAGCTTCACCTGTCCCCACCCACTTTCTAAAAGCACTTGTGGATACCAGGAACGGTGTTATCAGTACCCAAGTGTGCCATGTTGGGGACCGCTGCTCTAACCCAAGCGCCATCACTAAGGCCACCGGGGGGGGAGGGGCAACCAGGCATTCCTTGATCATGCCTGGATCCAGCACAGTTGAGAATTTTCTCCATAGAATAACATTTCATCTTGCATTTGATAGAATATTTGTGTTAGATTCTGATACCTGTGAGCTCCTTTAGGAGCCAACTTATCACTGAAAAGAAGGGTTAGAATTAAAAAAAATAAGTACCCGTCAACTGTTCTGTCAAAGACAATGCATCCAAGCAAATTGTCCCAGGAGCACAGACTGCCTGCTAACTGTTAGCAAAGGGGTCATTCTAGTCAGCGGACACCAGGAATTCCCAACTATACAGTCATAGGAAGCTGTCTTCTACTGTGAGTGACATCGGTCTGCACTGTTTACCCTTCAACCAGACTTCCAATCTCTGAAAAGATGCAAAACAGCACCAGCCGTCTCATTAAATGACTCAGCTTAACAAATAAGCAAACATAACTTCCGGAGACTGAATAAATAATACACCTCACACATATTTCTTACCATTTTTCAAATGCACACAGATGCTGTTGTGATTAATATAATACAAAGTCACTTAAAAGCATTACTGAGTGCATAGTAACTTTTTGTCATCATACATTTTCTCAATCAACAGATATTAACATTACAACCACTATCATGGGGGAGGGGTCCATTAATTTATTTTCTCTCGTAAATTTTTATTTGGTTTTAAAACCATCGATTTTTTTTTAATGTTAAAAAGGGGTCCTCATACTCAAAAAGGTTGGGGACGTGGCTCTGATAGATTAACGCAAAAACCAGAGTGATCTTCGCGGGCAATGCCTACCCTTCCACACAAACGACAAAACTGAAAAGCCCACTAAGGTGGCATTACAAGGGAGACCCACCCAGGCCCCTCGGAGGCAGCCAGTTTTCCCAAAAAGATTGCCTCAAACACCCCGGTGCTCTACCTCACATTACAAGATCCAGGCAAAGTTTTCCTGTGCTCTAAAACCCATTCTCCCCTCACTTATTCCACCCTCTCATTCCCCCCTCCCCCCCTGAAAAGCCCTGCTCTAAAGCCAGGGGTCCCAACCTTTGGGGGCATGTGGGCACCTTTGAGATTCTGACACAGGCCAATGGGGGCAACCACAAAAGGGCTGCCACAGGAGGAAGCCCAACTGTAGGAGGGAAGAGGGGAAATTGAAAAACACACAGGGAAAGAAGAGTGAGAGAGAGAGGATACAAGTACTGTGGCGGCAGCTGCCACGGAAACATTTTTTTATTGTAATGTACATAGCCAATCAGATCACCACGGGAGCGGTGGCGCAGGCAGTAAGAACACCTGCAAGTAACATCAACGAACAGCCATTGCGGCTGTTCGAGACCCACCGCAGCCAGGGTGAGCTCCCGGCCTTGGTCCCAGCTCCTGCCCACCCAGCGGTTCGAAAGCATTAAATGGCAAGTAGATAAATTGGGTACCTGCCCCTAGGTGGCGGGGGGCACCCTCCTCCTTGTGAGGTAGAGGCATTGGCGGTGGCGGCAGCAGTGGCGGAGCAGTTCCTGGCGGCCCAGTGGAGCGACGTCGGAGGCGGAGCCCGGAGAGGCGGAGGCTTGGAGAGCGCGGTGACGTGCGGCGCAGCGCAGTGCGGCGGAGCCATCAAGGACAGTAGCCAGGGCTGTGGCTGACACGGGGCCGCGTGCCAGAACGAGGTCTGCCGGAGGAAAATGCCCGGAAAAGACCTGCTCCAGAAGGGCACCAGAAGGATGCCGATACCCGAAGCCGCTGGAGGAAGCCGGATAACAACAAAAGCCCTGGGTGCTGGTAGGCAGACACTACCCTATAGACAATGTGGCCCTAGTTAGGTGAAATCGGAGACTCTATGTAATCCGCACAGAGATCTGTCAAGGGTTAGAGCGGTATATAAATTGAATGTAAATAAAAAATCTTCAGGGGTGAATCCAAAGCCCTGCTGGGCAGGAGCCTTACCTAGCCCCACTCAGTTTTCAAAAACACTTGGTGGGCACCAAGAAAGGTGACAGTGGGCACTATGGTGCCCACAGCACCACATTAGGGACCACTGCTCTAAGCCGATCACTAGTCCTCTTCTCTCTGACTCCCAAGCTGCCCTGGGCAGGATTCCTTTTTGCTGCCTGCCACACTCCCTGTTCCTGGTAAGCTCTCGGCGATGCTTTCCGCATGAGCCTGCCACTCGCTTCTCTTCCCCCTCCCTTGCCCCCAGCCACCCCCGCTAAAGCTTTGGCTTCCAGGGCTCTTCATACTCCAGCCATTCTCCATTCCCCCACCTAGACTTTCTATTGGCCCCTACATGTCCAGTTAAGCCGCAGCCTCAACTATTTTAGATAGTTATACCTGCTTCCCCACAACACTGGAGACCCAAAGGAGCTCATAAGATCATTCTCCTCTCTTCCATTTATCCTCTCAAGAGCCCTGTGAGGTAGGTGAGGTTAAAAGTATGGGACCAGCCCAAGATCACCCACACAGCTTCATGTCTTTGTGGGGATTTGAACCCAAGGTCTCCCAGCTCATAGTCCAACATTCCAACCACTACACATCACTGGCTCTTACAAATTCAGCCTTGTTCTGTACATTCTTTTATCCCCTTTCCTGGACACATTTTACATACACTCACACATGGGGAGGACTTTCATAAAGCAAGTGTCTGCTGGGTTAACTGCAACCGGGTATTGGTGAATTATTCAACAGTAAATTGCAAGTAAAGTTCGCTGTTTTTCTTCTTCTTTTTAACTCATCCATTGTAGTCAATAAAGTTGTAGCACTGACTTTTAGACCTCTCTCCTCTTCTATTCCAAGACGTCCAAGCATGCTTGTTTACACAGGCTTAAATATCCCATACATGGGTTGGAGTGTGCACATGTGAAGGCATCTGATGTGTGTACCCCTTACACCATGGTAACAATTAGAAGATTAAATTACAGACCATACACAGAAATCTTTCTAGCTGATCTGCCTCCAACTGCTTATGTCGGTCCAAACCACTGCATGCAACTTTTGTTAACACTTCCCTGCCTGATTAGTTTAGGGCAACTCAACTCGGATACAGGGCTCTTTGCAAGTCGCCTTCCTGCAATTAAAAAAAAATCTCCCCAAATTCCCTACAAAGAAGGACCAAAGAAGACTGGTTCTCAACTACACACCGGAGGCCCAGGGATTTCCATGGCAACCAATCAAAGAAAAGCAAAGGCTTAACAGCCTCCTGTAAACAGCGTTTGAAAACAGTCAGTTACTAAGCCGTTCCACCCTTGAGCCAGATATCTGGAAAGGCGGGATATAAATATAAACAATAAATAAATAAATAAATGAATGAATGACAGCATAAATCTCCATTGACCTGAAATTCTTACTGCTGGGGAATAAGAAACCCCCTCAATGCTTCTAAACAGTATTTCATGGCTCCTCCCTTCACTTATTCTCCTCAAGCCAAGTTTGTTTCTCACTGTGATTAGGAATGCCCGAACTTCTGCCAGTTTGGATCACATCGCTATCGCCAGTCATCCTTCCAACTGATTTATGATTGGATCGAGAGTTTGTCAGAGTTCGCCGGGCAGCTGCACGTCTAGCATAATGTCACACATGATTGGCCGTTGCGCACTGGTGCTGTGTAACACATGCACGTTCTGCAAAGGGCCGTGGGAGCTGTAGTTTCACCATGTGATTAGATAGCAATAGCATCTTTCTTTATCCCTTCCCCCTCATCACTCACACATGCCAATCTGACGATACAGAATGTTGACTTTGGTACAGCTACAGTATGCATTACAGAAGGTGCAGAAAGTGCTGTGAAATCTGGGTTTGCTAGAAGTATTCTGCCTGTACTGGGGCACAATTGTGGTGGCACCTGGCACCTTCCCCACACCACTGGCAACAAAGAAAGAACCTGGAGAACACTCTTCCGGTTTAAGCATGAAAGGTTTAAGCATGAAAAAGACCTGCGTGTTTGCAAACAAAATCACACCTAACTGCCTTGCTAGTGCCACAGGACACAGTCAACCTCCTCCTCCCTTTCTGGCTCAGCTTGCACCCAAATCTGAATATCCAGGGTGCTCAAAGGCTCCACCCCACAATCAGCCCCTCCCAGATCCAGAACGACCTGGTTCACCAGGACACCAGGTCTGTCTGTTATGGGCGGTGTGTGCCTTTCTGGGACAGTAATAAGGGGTCTGTGTGATTGGCTAGGGCGTAGATATTGGCCTGCACTCCTGCCTGACTATTGGGCAAAGGCCGCCTGTTTGGCAAATTAGTCCAGGCTTGTAAAATAAGACTTGCAGCTGGTTGTTTGAGACAAGTAAAAAAAACAACTCCACAGAGCCAAGGAATGGTGCGCAAACTTGTTGTTTTCGTTTTAACACTGGAATTGGAATTTCCAAATGGACATTTTTCCCATTTCCAGTTGGAAAAACCCAAACGGGCCTTCCGTAGATGTCTGGTTGGACAAACCTTGGAATGTTTATATCATGGGGAAAACAGTAAACAATTGTTTCTTTGTTTGGTTCCCAGTTGTCTTTTTCAACCTGTGATTATGATGAAATCTGGAAGCCAGATTTCAGAAGTTCTTCCATGTAGAAATGATGATAGAATCTGGTTAAAATTGTAAGGCTACTGCAAACATGTGTCAATATGAGTTGTTCTGTCAGTATACGAAAACTGTACGAAAGTTTAGGTTTAAACCTAGGTTTTCTGGGACCATCTACCGGTCGATAAGGTTATAATAGTTTTACTTTTGGATGGCTCTTTTTTGGTGTGTACTTAACAATCAAAGTTATAAAAAAATTTTAAAAACCACTGTTAACAGATCACACAGCTTATTTCACCTGCAAAGCTTCATTCTTTATTTGCTTTACTGATATCTCGCCTTTCTCCCCAGTGAGGACCCAAAGCGGCTCACATCATTCTCCTCTCCTCCGTTTTTAACCTCACAACACCCGTGCGAGGTAGGTTAGGCTGAGAATGCGCGACTGGCGCCAGGTCCCCCCGCCAGCTTCCATGGCAGAGGGGGGATTTGAACCTGGTCCAAGACTTTAACTACGGCACCACACGGGCTCCATTAATTACTCGTGTCAGGCCACCAGCCCATCTAGCCCAGTAACACCCTCCTTTGACTGGCAGTGGCTCTCTGAGGTCTGCGGCAGAGAGGTCTTTCTCAGGCAGAGACACTTTTTAGCTGGAGATGGTCCAGGACTGCATGCAAAGCTTGGGCTCCACCCCAGGGGCCTTTCCAATAGCTATTTTATTTATTTTTTTGGATTTATATCCCACCCTCCCCCTTGATGGGCTCAGGGCAGCTCCCAACAATACAATACAATCAAAACAATTTAAAACACGATTTACAACTCTAATAAGAACCAGATGTCTCAGCGGTTGATGATGTTGAATTTAAGTTCTTGCTTGGAGATCCTCAAAATTTAGGATCTCAAAGGACCCAGGCTAATGACAGAGGAATCCAAGAAGAGGGACGCCCACTGCCTCAACCAAAGGCCCGGCGGAAGAGCTCCGTCTTGCAGGCCCTGGGGAATTGTAGTAAATCCCACAGGGCCCTGATCTCACACAGGAGCTCAGTCCACCAGGCAGGGGCCAGGGCCAAAAAGGCCCTGGCCCTGGTCGGGGGAAGTCAGACGTCCCTGGGGCCGGGCGCCGTCTAAAGATGTGGTTGGTTGGTTGGTGTATTCCTTATCGGAATACATAGGAAAGTATCAGAAGGCAATTGAAGGGACCGGGGGAGGGGGCATGCATGCACCCTGCCTTGAGCTCCTCAGAGGAAGGGTGGAATATGCAATAAAAATAATTCACACTCTGGATTTAAACCATGATTAAGAATCACGATGGGGGGGGGGGAGCCAATTTAAATCAAATTTCCCATTTTGAAATCCAAGTATTTCCTGAACAAACGTGCATATGAACTGGTTGCTGTAACAACTCATACGCAGTAAATTGCACAACTAAACAGAGCATTTGTGCAACTTTTGGAGCACAAATCCCAAACTGCTGGCCATGCTCTGCAGCATTACACCTGCTTAGAGATAAGAGGCCAATTTCTTGGGAGTCTTCAGGGGGTCGGCAGCTTTGACCAGATTTTAAGGAACAGACATCAAAATCGCCTCCCAGAGATGACTCTTAAGTTGCTTTCAATATCTGCAAAGGGCTGTAATCTCTGCTTTCGTTAAAAATAAAAGCATGTTTCTAACCTTTATCACTGCGCAGATGCGCTGAAAATGAGTGGGCAACATCTGCTGAGGTTTCAGAGGCCCCACGGGGGGGGGGGGGTCTGCGCACAGAAGAAGATTGCAAATGGCTAGGGAATGGTGCTTTGGTGTCAAGCACAGCATTTGGTTCCTCCCCATGATGTCAAAAAAGACTACATTATGCAGAATACTTAAAAAGAGACATAATTAAGCAAAATAAGGAATATTATGTAACCCTGTTTAATGCATATAATTTATATGTTAAGCTTAGGGGAAGAGTTCTGACATAATGTTTTTCCTTAGTGTTTCTAAGCAACAAGACCCTTGCAAATCAAGCCACCCAGTTCATCTGTCCAGGGTGTCCATTTGGGGAGAGGGGGGAGGAGGAGATTGGATTTACACCCCATTCTTCACTACCCAAAGGTGTCTCAGAGCGGTTTACAAACTCCTTTCCCTTCCCCTCCCCACAGCAGACACCTGTGAGGTAGGTGGGGCTGAGAGAGCTCTGACAGAAATGGCTCTTTTTCAAGGACAGCTCTTATCAGAACTACAGCTTGCCCAAGGTCATCCAGCAGGTGCAAACAGAGGAGTGGGGAATCAAACCTGGTTCTCCCAGATTAGAGTCCGTGCATTTAACCACTACACCAAAATGGATAAGAGAATGTCCTCTTCCAAATAATCATTTAGACGGGGTCCTGTAGATTGGCCATATGTAATTCTGCAAGGATAACATAAACTGCACAAACTGCAGAATGGCCCTGGGGCTGAAGACTCACATCGCAGTGGTAGACAGGCACAGAAACCTGACTGCTCTGGGATGCCGCTCTTGTGGAAGGGTACTTGTGGGAAGAGAGATTAGGGGAGGCAGTCAAACAAGGGGGAGTCAAAATCAGCTGATGCCCTCAGGCACCCCCCACCACCACGATTCCTTGGCTAAAGCTGTACATTGGGTACTGAAAATGTTGCTTTAAGCTCAACAAGGAAATGCAGAACTTGTAGCGTACTTCCCGGAACATTTCTGTGAACTTTAAGCCCTTGCTCGCATGGACCTCATCCTCCTGTGGAAGAATGGCTTCCCCACACACTGAGCTACACAACAGCCCCTTCTCCATGTTGGTGTGGAGTGCATGTGTGAATATTGCACTCAGAGAAGCACCATGGATGGACAGAAAGAGACCCACATGGTTGCAAAGTCACAACACATCACAACTGTGTGGGTCAGGAGCTGTGGCCGGGACATGTGCAGCCCTTGCATGCAGAAGGCCCAGCACTGAATCCCTGTTAAGAGGATCTCAGACAGACGGTAGAAGGCGAAGGGTTAATGGTAGAATATCTGCTTGGCATGCAGAAGGTCCTGGATTCCTGGACCTCTCCTGTAAGAATCCGGTTTGTAGGCAATGTGAAAGACCTCAGCCAGAGACCCTGGAGAGCCCTGCCAGTGAGAGCAGACAGTACAGATGGACCAATGGTGTGATTCAGTATAAAGCAGCTTCATGTGTTCATATGTTCAAGGTGCTAGGAAAGACCTTTCTCTGCCTGAAACCTGAACAGCCACTGCCTATAAAATTGACATTTTTGAGCTAAATGGACAAGCGGCCTGACATGACAAAAAGGAGCTTCTTAATAAATTGAGAACACAAAGCCGAAGATTACAAAACAGGATGTTCACAGCAGGCCAAATCCAACTCCAATCACAAACTTTCAAGAAGATGGTCTTAGGAAAGCAGCAGTCTGCTGGCCACTGATGAAATACAGGCTACACGGCCTTTCTGCCAAGATCAACTGTGCTATACATGAAGTAATCTGAACAATCAGATTACAGTACAAATACTAAGCATTATCGTCAGCATGACAAACTTTTCTCCTCCTGCACAATTTCCTGTCATTAATTTCCGGAGCACCTTATTATTTTGAGTCTTTCATGACCAATTTTAGGAGTTATTGCTACTGCTACTCTGTTCATAGAGAGTTCATTGTTAGTAATTGACTCCACTGATTTTATATTATTGTTCTTAATGGGCTGTATTTATATTTAAATTGCCTGCTGGCAAGTTTTAAATGCATCGTCATGGATTAAATAAAAATACTGCTTTAGTTTAGCTGTAATGGCATACTCAAACACCTTAGCGCGTGCAAACATCAAAAGGTGACAAGTATGCCTGAGAATTATCCTACATGACTACCTGAGTCAGTGTGGCATAGTGATTAGTGTTGCCCTAGGGCAGTGATGGCGAACCTTTTAGAGACCGAGTGCCCAAACTGCGACCCAAAACCCACTTATTTATCGCAAAGTGCCAACATGGCAATTTAACCTGAATACTGAGGTTTTACTTTAGAAAAAAACAACTCATACATTAACTTAAGATGATCCAAACAAAGTAAGGAAAGCAATCCCAAATGCTTTCATTTACTTAAAATTGTTTGGCAGAGAATTCGACACTTTAATGATGGTCTGGGCCTGGTTGGGGCGATGGCACGCGTGCCCACAGAGGGGGCTCTGAGAGCCACCTCTGGCACCCGTGCCATAGGTTCGCCACCACTGCCCTAGGGCGAGGGAGATCTGGATTCAAATGCTTACTGGGTGACCTTGGGCCACTTGCTTTCTCTCAGCTGAACCTACTGTTGTCATGACTGTAACAATGCAAGAGATAGAAGAACATGTATGCCTCCCTGAGCACCCTGGGGAAAAGGGCAGGGTAAAATGTAGAGGGTTATTAGACCCTTATGGTATCTCATGCTAGGGTGTGCAGCGAAGGAACCTGAGACTTGCCCAGGAAGAGACTGTAGCTAACAAGCAAAAGGAAAGCTAGAAACTGAGCCCCAAGAAGAAGAGGAGATTGGATTTATACCCCCAACCCTTCACTACCCAAAGGTGTCTCAGAGCAGCTTACAAACTCCTTTCCCTTCCCCTCCCCACAACAGACACCCTGTGAGGTAGGTGGGGCTGAGAGAGCTCTGACAGAAACGGCTCTTTTTCAAGAACAGCTCTTATCAGAACTACGGCTTGCTCAAGGTCATCCAGCCAGGTGCAAGTGGAGGAGTGGGGAATCAAACCCGGTTCTCTCAGACTAGAGTCCGCGCACTTAACCACTACACCAAACTGGCATAAGGAATAATTGGACATCAGTGTTGCCTCTAAGTGGAGTTAGTGTGAGCTAGCTCACAGCTTTTAAGCCTCTGGCTCACAGATTTCTATCTTAGCTCAGGAAAGATCGCTCCAGAGCAAATTGATTTATGCAACAGCTAACTCGCTCGCTCACAACTTTAATGCCAGTAGCTCACAAAGTAGAATTTCTGCTTACAAGACTTCCACAGCTTAGAAGGAGCATTGTTGGACATCCAGTTGGACTCTGTTGTTACAAACAAACTGTGCAACAAAGCATAGCTTTCGTGCCCCCTCCCCACATGTCTGCCTTTTGTAGACGAAGCTGGAGGAAGAGTGGAATTCCTGCATGGAGAGACAGCCCCTGGCGTCAAAGGCTCAACAACAGCAGCCCTGTGCCAGATAATGGAGACGGGGGGGGGGAATACCTACACCTAATAAATGGGGGGGAACAGGAGATGTTTTAAAAGTTACTGTATGAGCATAGAAAGTGTACATTCTGTCCCCATCCCTGATGGCTGCACGTTTACTTGAATACCTGTAGCAAGCCCAACATTAGCACGGACGTGTACATTCTTGGAGGCAATCAAGAAAGCTATGTAACCAGTGGTCCAAATGGCACCAAGGCACTTACAGGGCTGGCACCTGCACTTGTGCTCCCTTCTATGCTTGTGCACTTTTTTCATGCTTCTCGTTTTCCACATTCAGCTAGTGCGGGTCTTGCTCCCCCATTCCCAGTGCCTGGGGCAGGTGACCCCCTACGGCTATAGGGGAAGACTTCATCAACACCCCTACAAATTGTTTGCACGAATTATTACGAGAGGTTCCAAATTCACACCCACTTCAGCGATCTTGTTGACTGCGCTTTTCGTATTTGACCAACACATCGGTTGCAAACGAATGATTCTAGCATCAATGGTAGCAGATTTCCATCTCTTTATTTTTCACGTTCATTGTGTTTTTTTTAAAATGCTGCTTCTCTGCAAAAAAAAAAAATGGCTCCCCAGAAATCCAATGAGAATGGGGGAAAAGATGCTCCGTGAGAACTGAGCTGGCTCCAGGGATGGGGGAAGAGCCACCTTC
>NW_015165831.1:2368340-2375560 GCF_001447785.1 Gekko japonicus | reverse complement strand
TTTCCCCCCCCCCCCCCAACTATCCCCCAAGGGCTGTTCCTGGGGAATCCCTGTTGCTCTGTGGTGAGAACACATTTGGGGAAAGTCAGCCTCCATGGACAAAAACCCTTCTGATTCACAGAAACGTTTTGTTGGATCCAACCCCCGCACTTGGTTTAATCTTGATTTGGAGGGAAAACGCAAAAGTGTCTATTTCACAAGCCAAAAAAGGGGAAGGGAGTAGGCAAGCCCCAGGATCCGCCAAGACTCATTCACATAAATGCAAACTATGATTTGCCATTACTAACTGAGCTGGCTCCAGGGATGGGGGAAGAGCCACCTTCCCCTTCAGGCCTTTAACTGGTGGGGGCTCCTTTCAGCTGGGGCCGGATCGAGGCACAACAGACGGGATCCTGGAAGCATTCTTCCAAAGCCTGACCAGGGCTGACCCTGCTTAGCTTTCCAGATCTGACAAGACTGAGCTAGACTGGGCTATCCAGGTCAGGGCCTTGTGGGTCGTACAGGCCGTTAATTTTAAAGGGGTCTTCCGCTTAATGTACCATTCTCATCTGACCTTTAAAGAACAAGGGATGAGGTGTGTTCTCATTGCCTACCATCAAAATAGCTGTACCTGGCTTGGCAAGGCAGCATCTAGGTAACCTACAGGGTTACCATAAATCAGCTGTGACCTGACCACAAAAAAACAAAAACAAACCTGCCCCTCTTCTGGGTTCAAGGTAGCTTAAATGAAGTAAATGGTACATTGTCCCTACCTGAAGGTTCTTTCTCTTCAGTGGGGGAGAAGTCATCCAGAAACTGGTTAGGTCACGCCTCTGCTCGCTCGATAGGCTATGCAAATTTCTTTTGTTGCATAGCTCCTGTTGGAGTGGCCCTGGCTGACCTCTCCAGTTATGTCCAAGCCCTTCTGTTGATATAATGATCCTTTTATTTTTAATTTTTTTTTGTGGGTGTGTGTGTGTTTGAAGTGATCTCTCACCCCGTCGTCCACTGTAGGTTAACCCCCCTTCCAATCACGGGTGGGATGTGGATGACTTCTCCCCCACTGAAGAGAAAGAACCTTCAGGTAGGTACAATGTACCATTCTCCTTCAGTGGGGGGAAGTCATCCAGAAACTGGTTAGCTGTACCCAAGCTTTTTCTCTGGGTGGGTAGTGTATTAAGTTTGCACCACTTGCTGCAGCACTCTCCTGCCGAAAGCCGCCTCGGCCGACGCGGCTTGGTCAATTCTGTAGTGCCGCACAAACGTGGAGAATGACGCCCAGGTGGCTGCCTTGCAGATTTCCTCTATTGTGGCCCTCTTGGAAAAGGCCGCCGTAGCTGCAGCTGCTCTAGTTGAGTGTGCCGTCAGCCCGGCTGGCGGTGTGAGTCCCTGGACCTCGTAGGCCTTGCCGATACAACGTCGGATCCAATAGGCCAAGGTAGCTTTAGATGCCTTTTTTCCTTGATTTTGGCTACCGTACGACACGAACAGTGCGTCCGACCGTCGGATTTCGGTCGTCCTGGTGAGATATATCTTTAGAGCTCGACGTACGTCCAGCTTGTGCCATGCTCTTTCTTTTGGATGTTTGGGTTTTGGACAAAAGGAAGGCAACACCATAGCCTGAGTGACATGAAATGCCGAGTTTATTTTCGGGATGAATGAAGGGTCCGTCCTCAATATCACCGCATCCCGCTGGAATACGCACAGCTCCTTGCGTGCTGAGACAAATTGTTTGCACAAATTATTACGAGAGGTTCCAAATTCACACCCACTTCAGCGATCTTGTTGACTGCGCTTTTCGTATTTGACCAACACATCGGTTGCAAACGAATGATTCTAGCATCGACGGTAGCAGATTTCCATCTCTTTATTTTTCACGTTCATTGTGTTTTTTTTAAAATGCTGCTTCTCTGCAAAAAAAAAAAATGGCTCCCCAGAAATCCAATGAGAATGGGGGAAAAGATGCTCCGTGAGAACTGAGCTGGCTCCAGGGATGGGGGAAGAGCCACCTTCTCCTTCAGGCCTTTAACTGGTGGGGGCTCCTTTCAGCTGGGGCTGGATAGAGGCACAACAGACGGGGTCCTGGCAGCATTCTTCCAAAGCCTGACCAGGGCTGACCCTGCTTAGCTTTCCAGATCTGACAAGACTGAGCTAGACTGGGCTATCCAGGTCAGGGCCTTGTGGGTCGTACAGGCCGTTAATTTTAAAGGGGTCTTCCGCTTAATGTACCATTCTCATCTGACCTTTAAAGAACAAGGGATGAGGTGTGTTCTCACTGCCTACCATCAAAGTAGCTGTACCGGGCTTGACAAGGCAGCATCTAGGTAGCCTACAGGGTTACCATAAATCAGCTGTGACCTGACCGCAAAAAAACAAAAACAAACCTGCCCCTCTTCTGGGTTCAAGGTAGCTTAAATGAAGTAAATAAATAATATATGGCAAGGTTGACTGCGACATGAATAAACCTGGAGGCTCTCTCTGGAGAAGGTCAGTGGATTAGCTATTTTTGCTTTCAGATTAAGTCACTGTTTGGTGTTGCACCTGAATTGGCGAACTGTGGTTTGTGCTTTCCCTCCAAACTAGGATTCCGCAACCTGGATCCAATGAAGTATATCCATTGAAGGATTTCCATTCACAAAGCCAGACTTTCTTGTCCCCCGCCCCCGTCCCCCAATACCCCCCAAGGGCTGTTCCTGGGGAATCCCTGTTGCTCTGTGGTGAGAACACATTTGGGGAAAGTTAGCCTCCATAGACAAAAACCCGATTCACAGAAACGTTTTGTTGGATCCAACCCCCGCACTTGGTTTAATCTTGATTTGGAGGGAAAACGCAAAAGTGTCTATTTCACAAGCCAAAAAAGGGGAAGGGAGTAGGAAAGCCCCAGGACCCGCCAAGACTCATTCACATAAATGCAAACTATGATTTGCCATTACATCTGAACAAGGGCTTTTATTTATTACATTAGAGTTGCTAGGCTGCCCTTCCCTACAGTAGGGCTCAGGGCGGCTTACCAACAGGATGATATACAAGCTCTCAATTTAAACTCTAAATTAAAACCTCCCATCAGTGGTCAAAACAGCCACCAGCTGAGATGGCTTTTAAAAAAAAACTACATAAATGCACAGAACTTTATTAACGAAAATGAGAATTGATTGGTTCAGTAGGACCTCCTCATACAGGCAGCGTGCATCTAAACAGCAGATGCCGGGGGGGGGGGCAACGGGAGGCTGGTCCTTGTCTACCCTACGCCTTCTTTGCGAGCTCAGATCAATGTCCACTGACTGGTCCATTGTGGCCACTCAAATGCTTGCTCATGAGTAGGATGTGAAAACTCCTCCTTCACGTCTGTGTGCTGGCTTATTTGTCTCTGGATCACAAGGCTTTATTTGAGCTACTGTGGCCAAAAGCCATCCACAAACCCGTCCTCCTCCCGGACTCTGCCTAAGCCTTCTTTAGAAGCCACTGAAGCCCAGCCTGCTGTTGCCTCCTGTGGCACCTGAAAATCTATTGCTAATCGTTTTTATCACGACCTTAAGCTCCAGTGTTATGAGGAAAACTCACCACGAACATCACCTGTATAGAACTTTATCACGCCCCATACCTCTTGCTCCCCCCCCCCAAATCAAAAAGCATCAAAAGCTTCATAGTTTCATCACAGAAAAGATCCTGCAGTGCAGAGCCGGTTCCAGGTTTTTGGGGCAGGTAGAGAGTTCCTGGCTGCCCTGCCTTCCTGTGCGCTCCCCTCCACCCCGCTCACTTGTCAGCCCTCCCAGCACCTGCACTCACCCCCCCCCAAAGGGCTGGGCAATGCATGCAGCTGGGAGCACAGACAGTACCGCGAGTCTGTGGAGTCCCGTGAGCAAAGATTCTACTTTGTGAGCTACAGGCATTAAAGTTGTGAGCGAGCGATTTGGCTACCGCATTGCTCTGGAGCCATCATTCCCGAGCTAAGACAAAAGTATGTGAGCCGTAGGCTAAAAACTGAGCTAGCTCACACTACCGCAGCTTAAAGGGAACACTGCCTGTTGAGTGGGGAAGGGGGTGCAGACGGAAAAGCGGTGGCGGCGGCGGGCCCCGTCAGAAACCCTGGGCCCCAGCAGCTGCCCCACATTGAGGCATGCTGATGCCGGCCAGCAGCAACCCGCCTTTGTCGTTTTAGTTGCCAGCATTCAACCTGAGAAACTTTCTCCCCCCCACAAGACCCAGGCCATCTCAACGCTCACCCCCAATATGCTCCTCGGGCCTCGGTGGCGTTGTGACATGCACCTGCAGCGCACGGCGGAAAACGCAACTGGAGACGGCCGCCGGAGAGAATGCCGCTATTCAGCCTCCCGATGTACTTGCTCCCTAATCACACCAGCCCACATTCAGCTGAGCCTGACAGCAAAACCACAGAACAAGCGGCCCTAACAACATGTCTCGGTGAAAAGCCGAGCTGAGCGCTGGGGTAAATAGGGGAGGGCCCGGGGAATGCTGAAGAGGCTGCAGCTGTGTTTTCTCTCCTCGAAATGACCGGGTGGTGCTGATTGGCTCTGACAAGGAGGAAATAATGTGGCATGCAGTTCTTAACTCCAGGCTGGAAAAACCCTAGCCACCTGGCCAGTGACATGATGCCAGGAGTCTGGGACTGGAAGCAAGGCCGAGTCTCAACTTTGCGGCAGACAAAGCAGAAGCATTTAAGTGGCTCGGGCGGCTTAGGGGCTCGAGTGCAGAACCAGGAAGTTAAGTACTTCTGACATCAGCGGGGAGCACATGAGGCTATTTTCTGAGTCAGACTGTTGGTCTTTCAAGGTCCGTGGTGTCTACTCTGACCTGCGGTGGCTCTCCGGGAGGCTCAGATAAGAGGTCTTCCACGTCACCTATTACCTGATCCTTTTAGCTGAACATGCTCCAGGCCTGGATTGAACCAGGGACCTTCTACACGCAAAGCAGATGCTCTGCCGCTGAGCCAGAGCTCCTTCCCAGTTGGAATCTCACTTGCTCTCTCACACATTCACAAGATAGCACGGCTAGCCGCTCACTCTCAGCCTCCAAGACGTGGAGAGACTTACGAATGAACCTTACTGAATTGCTGTAATGGTTAGATTGCAAGACGATCAGGTAGATGTAGCATTTCGAATGTCTGAAAGTGCTGTATAAAAGCATTCTCCTGCCTCACACCAATTAATGCTGGGCACTACTAGTTCAGAAGACCTCATACGCATACATCTCAGTACTCTCATGGCCTTGCAAGGCTCCTACAGATTTCGAAAGGAAGATCACTGCCAAAATGTGCATGGGCAGACCCACACTGCTGACGGCTCCACTCCATCTGCTGCATACTGTATTTGTTTACCCCAGCGTCACTTGCTCTGCATTGTTTCAAACCTAGGCACCAAAAAAGGGTATGCTAGAAAAGGGTAATCGGCTCTAGGATAGTGATCTACAGTTCAAAACATACCTCAACATCCTGGACAGTGTGCTGATTAAATGGCGAATTGTGCACTAGAGTTCATACATATCCTTTTACTGGCATGCACAATAGAGGGGAGATGAACATCTGGGGAGGGTGTCAAAGCCTGAAATTACACACACCTGGCGACTCACTCACAAAAATGTAACGAGATGTGATTTAAACTGTTAGCTGCCGCCTAGGTGGTCCCGGTATGGGCAGAAAGGCGGGACACAAATTTTGCAAATAAATCAAATAAATAAATCCAAAAGTAACAAAAGGAGGGAGGCCATCATTTCTCTGGGACGTGGATCAGCCAACGGGGACCTGTCCCTGGCAAAAAGACCAGCTGGACCATCTGCCCTCCTTAATTGCGCCTCCAAATCCACCACTATAGAACTCAGCTCTTCTTGGTACCAATGTTCCCTCTAAGCTGTGGAGTCTTGTGAGCAAAAATCGTATTTTGTGAGCTGCTGGCATTAAAGTTGTGAGCAGGAGATGTGGCTACTGCATAAATTAGTTTGCTCTGGAGCCATCCTTCCTGAGCTGAGACAAAAATGTGTGAGCCGGAGGCTAAAAAACTGTGAGCTAGCTCACACTAACTCAGCTTAGAGGGAACACTGCTTGGTACAGCATTAGACTTTACTTTGATGCCGAATTTAAAATTCATGAATGCCCTGAGCACTTCCCCACCACCACCACATAACTTTCTTTAAGATGCCCATTTTCTACAACCCAACTGTGGGTCACAAACAACCCACCAGGAGACAACTACTTTCACCCAACTGAACACTTCCAAGAGTTCCTTCTGAGAGAGAAATGTGAGCATGGCTGCTCAGGCGCTGCTCCGGCCCGGCATAAATGATGCTCAGCAACCGAGAGCTAGCACAGAATGAAGCAGCCAAGAGACTGACGTTATGAATCGGGAAAACCCCAGTTTGAATTTCTCCTGTGTCATGAACTTTCTCTCTCTTCTCTTAACATGAGCTCTCCCTCCACACACACTACTGTAAAGATAACAGGGGAAAGTACATAAAGCACTTTGAACACACAAAAATTATTATTCACTGGTTTTAATCCCACGGGGATGCAGCAACAGCCATACCTCCCAGATAGGTCTAGCTAGGAGACAGTAACGGGCCCAAGATCATCCCGTGACGTTCACAAACCTGCAAGGACTTGGAGCCCAGGGCTCTCCCAAGTCAACACTCTGTCACCTATATCACAGCAGAGGTAGTTTAGGCGAGTAGCCGTGTTGGTCTGCAGTGGAAGAAGAAGAAGAGGAGGAGATTGGATTTATACCCCACCCTTCACTACCCAAAGGTGTCTCAGAGCGGCTTACAAACTCCCTTCCCTTCCCCTCCCCACAACAGACACCCTGTAAGGTAGGTGGGGCTGAGAGAGCTCTGACAGAAATGGCTCTTTTTCAAGAACAGCTCTTATCAGAACTACGGCTTGCCCAAGGTCATCCAGCCAGGGGCAAGTGGAGGAGTGGGGAATCAAACCCGGTTCTCCCAGATTAGAGTCCGCGCACTTAACCACTACACCAAACTGGCTCTCACACCAACCTGGAAGAGCAAGATCGGTGTCCAGAAGCACCTTAAAGACCAACCAGATTCCTGGAATAGAACAGCCTTTTGCAAGTCAAAGCTCTTTGACAAAGGGAGCCTCGGCTCGCGGAAGCGCACACACTGAAAACCTCGTTGGTCTTTAAGGTGCTGCCGGACTCAAATCTCGTGCTATAGTACAATGACTCCCATTTTGTCCCTAGAAGGGCAACCTCCGTGTCTGTACCAAGAAATCTGAACCG
>NW_015165831.1:2351090-2368325 GCF_001447785.1 Gekko japonicus | reverse complement strand
ACCGCTTGGAAAGCTTTCTGAGTTAGAAAGCAGCATAAAGCTCAGTAGAGAAGAGGATTATTTTCCAGCCCCAGTTTGACACAGAGTCGATAGGGTGCCCGGGACAACACGGCAGGCCGGAGACATACCTAAGGAACAAGCATAATCTGGCGGTTAAATGGAGAACTCAGCCGATGGTAACAGCTAAGAAAACTGAGGCTCAGAAAGAGAAGTGAAGTGATTCACCCAAGGTCTCAACAGGAGCGTGTGGCAGAACCAGGCTGAGGATCCAGGAAGTCATTACCTCATAAGTTCCCTCTGCCTCATGGAGCAGGTCCTCACACTCCCATTTTACAGAAAAGGTCAGAAGGGAGCTGGCTGCCAAGGTGGCTGAACGAGTTAACCGGGCATCTCCGCAGCCCTGGGCAGAGGCAAGATCTGGACAGTTTTCACTCCTTAGAGCCAGCTGTCCAGAACAGGTTCAACTACTCCATTTTCCATAAGGCTGGGGGTGGGGTCCCCTTGAAGACCTGGCTTCAGAACCTTTTTTTAAAAAAAAGAAAGAAAGAAAAGAAAAGAAAGAAAGAAAAAGAATGGTAGCATTATAGTTCAGTGCATAAAGAACTCGTGCAGCGGAATGAACAGAGTTCAGGTTTTGTACCAGGAGACCAGAGTACTAATCCTTGCTCAGGTATGAAGCTCACAGGGCTGCCTGGACAAAGTCAGATTGATTCAGGGGTTTTCCAAGAAGCTAAAGATCAATATCGGAGCTTTTGGAGAAATAGCACAAGTAAATATAATAACAGTTTCCGCTTCCTAAGCATCAGGGTCAAGTTTCTAAGAACTAAGGTTCCTGGAATGGTCTGGTGAAAGTGAAAACGATAGCAATTCTTCTCCATACACACTACGCATTGGGTGAAGAAAGTGGAGAGAGAGAATATTTCCCCCATAATACTCAAATTTGGGGACAGCCAATGAAGCTGATAGGTGACAGACTGAGGATTGGGGGGGAAAGTATTTCCTTTTGTCCAGGAACAACTGAATCGCAGCCCTTGGACACAGTGATGGCAACAAGTGCAGATGGCTTTAAAAGGGGTTTAGACAGATCCATCAATTTCTTGCTTTCGAACTGCTAGGTTGGCAGGAGCTGGAACTAGAGACAGGAGCTCACCCCGTCTTGCGGCACCCGGGTCTTGAAGAGAGAATATTTCCCCCATAATACTCGAATTTGGGGATAGCCAATGAAGCTGATAGGTGACAGACTGAGGATTGGGGAAAAAAGTATTTCCTTTTGTCCAGGAACAACTGAATTGCAGCCCTTGGACACAGCGATGGCAACAAGTGCAGAGGGCTTTAAAAGGGGTTTAGACAGATCCATGGAGGAGAAGGTCCATCCGTGGCTGTTAGCCATGATGACTAAAGGACACCTTCATCTTCAGAGGCAGCAAACTGCAGAATATCAGTGCCAGGAAGCAACTGCAGAAGGCCTTGGACTCGTTTCCCTATTGGTCAGCCCTCCAGGGCCAACCAGTGTTCCCTCTAAGCTGAGTTCGTGTGAGCTAGCTTACAGTTTTTTAGCCTCCAACTCACACATCTTTGTCTTAGCTCAGGAAGAATGGCTCCAGAGCAAACTAATTTATACAGCAGCCAAATCGCTCGCTCACAACTTTAATGCCAGTAGCTCACAAAGTAGAATTTTTGCTCACAAGACTTCACAGCTTAGAGGGAGCATTGGGGTAAACTGGTTGGACGCTGTGTGAAAAAGGATGCTGGTGGACCAGCAGGGCTTTGCTCATGTTTTTGATTAGCTTATGGAACTCTCTTCCGCAAGATATGGAGATGGTGATTGGTTTAGATTACTTTAGAAGCAGATTAAACACATTCATGGAGAATATATGCTGATAGCTCAATGCTCATTGGCAGCTCAACGACAGACTCAGTGGAACCTCCAGCAACGTACATTTAGTAGAAACAATATAGGGAAAGGTCATTGCCTTCATACCCTGCATGTGAGCTTCCAAGGAACAGCCAGCTGACCACTGCTGGAAACAGGATACTAGACTAGTTGGACCACTAGTATGATCCAGAAGAGCTCATCTTATGGATGTCTCCCACCCCTCCATTTTTTTTATAGAACTTGCTGTCTGTTTGCAACAGGCTGCAGTTTATAACATACAACGGACAGAGCAAGCGAAAGTTCAGCCACAGGAATGTCAATGAATGCCACAGTTGTCCCTTTGCTGTACTGTGGGCAGCACGGCCCTCCAGAAGTTACGAAGTACACAAGCTTTTTCCTGCAGGAGGCAGAACGGTAAAACACATCCGTCATTGTGGGGGGGAAAGACTGCTTTGTCCAGTTTACAAACAGCCACTCACCTGGGGCGCACGAGAAATGGGTTGGATCTACCAGAGGAATTCTGTGAACAGAAGCAGCGGAGATTTCTGGAGAGTTTCCCCTCTGACAGCAGATAAACTCCCCCCACAATGACGCTCCTGGTGGTCCCCCAGAAGCAGCATTTCATGGGCATTTAGGGTGCACTGGGAGAGGAGGAAGTTCTACTCCACTGATGGAAATCTGTTCAGCTCATCAAAATCCTCCAACAAACTCAAGTCAACACGTTCAGGTGACCAGGTCCCATAAGAACTGGAAGAAACTTTCTTTCATTCTCTTGATGCATCATGAAAAACTAATTTATATTTAACTGTTCCAATCTCACTTTTCTCCCCAACAGGGATCCAAAAGGGAGGTGGCAACATCACTTTTCCCCTCTTCCATTTTATTCTCACACAAGCCTGTGACGTAGGTTAGACCAGAAGAAGAGAAGGTTTTTATACCCCGCTGTTCTCTCTCTTAAGGAGTCTCGAAGCAACTTACCTTCCCTTCCTCTCCCCCCGAAAGGTAGGTGGGGGCTGACAGAGTTCTTTTTTTTTTAAATCCCCGTAGGGATATTTTTTATTTTGCATATACTACAAACTACAAAGAAATATAGGGGAGGGATTACAACTAGGGATAAAGAAAAGCAAACCACACTAGACTAAAACCCCAAGAGAAGATCTTTTCACTGTTAGTAAATATGTTAGTACCATTAGTTTTATTATCACAATACACTTGTTGAGTTCTTGCTTATAACAATTCGCTTCTTGTATGTTATTTAGTTAGTTGTTATGAGAGAAGTCTCTGATCATCTTCCTATTCTTTGCTTCAAAAGGCCATTTTCCAAGTCCTTCTGCCTTTACTTCGGCTTTCTGTCTCTAAAATCGTATATCACTCTGGCAGGTCCTGCACCCTTTTCTGCCGCAGAATCCTCTTCCGTTCCCGAGGTAGCAGAGTCACTCAACTTCGATTCTCCCTCTTTAGACTCATCATCTGTCCGCAGCTGACGTTTCAAAAATTCTTTAGCTTTAAAAGTAGAGTCAATCTTCTCCCTTCTATCGTTGATCTTAAAGATGACACCTTCCGGAACCATCCATCTGTATGATATTCCATTAGTTTGAAGAAAAGAAATTAGTTCCTTGTAATTTTTCCTCTTTTGTCTAATTTCAAATGGAATGTCCTTTAAAATTTTAATGGTTACATTTCCCATTTTCAGTGGAGTTACTGATGTTGCTTTTAAAATGGGATCTCTGGTTGTCTTCTTGAAAACTTGACCACTATTTCTCCAGGTAGGCTATTTTTTTAATATAGTTGGAGTAAGCCCTATAGGCTGTCTCCATTTCGTTTACCAGTTCATCCGCTGTTAAGCCTACTACTGGAGCCATGATCTCACTGAGAACCCTCTTCAAGTCTTCCCGATCCGTTTCAGGAACCCCCTGAAACCTGAGAATCATGTTAGCTTTTTCCATCTGAAGCTGCAAGACTCAATTCTCTTGGCAATTCTGCTTCATTTCCACCTCTCCCATCCTTTTCTTCAACTTCTTATTGTGGTGTCAATCTCTTTTATTTTCTCGTTTGCCTGCTCCACTTTTTTCTCTGTCTCGTTCAGCTGAAGCTGCTGTGCCGCAAAGTTTTTATTCATCACAGTCAATTGCTGGTTAATACCATTGAGTTGTTCCATCACCGGCTTGAATATCCGCCAGGAGTTTGAGGACATCTGCTCCCTCTTCCGGTCTCGGACTCTGCCTGCCTGGCTTCATTTTAAACTTTCTCTGCTGGGCTGCCATCTTTCCCGTTTTGTTTATAGTTTCTGCCACTTCCCCACAACTTGGAAAATTCGCCAAACAACTTCGCAATTCAGATAAGTCTCTCAAAACACTTTCAGTTTACTTCCTCCCCTCTCCCCCTTTGTGTCTTAACCGCTCATTTGCAAAAGAGGCGTCCCTCTATGAAATCTATGTTTCCAATCGTGGGGGGGATGACTTTTCAAACTACTCTGTTTTTATTCAGAACTCACGTTCATTGTTGGCCAGTTTATCTGACCACGCTTGGTTTTACACCATTCCGCTCGATCTCCGGCGCTTGTCCCAGTCAGTCCAGCTTATGCCCGAAGGCCACTCAGCGACTGGACCGTTGGGGTGGAGGGGAGCCTCAATTCTCCGGCATTACGCCATCAAAGAGTCTACCCCGCAAAAGCCCCCTGGCCTGGAGCCTATCGCAAAGGCTACGCAGGGGTGTCATTTGAGGTGGCACCCCTCAAGGCCACTGGTGTGCGATTCGCCTCCTCCATTGTGAGGAAAGCGTCCACCATCGCTGTTCCGTCGACCGGAAGTCTGGGGCTGAGAGAGTTCTGAGAGAACGGTGACTGATCCAAGGTCACCCAGCAGGCTTCATGTGGAGGAGGAGTGGGGAATCAAACCCGGTTCTCCAGATTAGCGTCCCCAGCTCAACCATTATACCATGGTAGCTCTTGATTAAACAGATTCATTGCAGAGAGGTCCTTCCATGGCTGTTATTCATGATGACAGACCCAAGGACACCCAGCAAGCTTCCACTGCGAAAATGTAAATATGAACCTGCGTCTCCTAGGTCCTTGTCTAGTGCTCTAACCCCTACACCACGGTTGCTCCAATGTCACTACATGAGGGTATGATAGGTAGTATAAGAGTACGAGGCCTAGTAACTTTGACTTATTTTCAAGTCTGCTCCAAGACATCTTGACACAGAAATTTGTTTTAAGGAGGGACCAAATTATTTTTTGCAATCTTTGATTTGGGTCTGGAAATTGATGAGGTTTTCTGACGCACACACCCCTGAAAATCACAGGAACTGTTAAATCCAAAACAAGAAACATTGCTCACAGAGAGCTGAAAATAGTAACCATTACTATATTCTGGGAAGCCCCTATGGATTGCTGAAATTGAAAAGTGTAACCATTACTTGGGAATAACAAAACCAAAACTGTACAACTAGTTTCATATCAGCCTCAGTTTAATGGGTGTCACACAAAGGCAGAGAGCTGTGGATTCGACGGCCAAACAAACAACTTTCTACCAAGCTTGCTCAAATCATACGATTTGTATCATTAATACAAAGGTGCATACACTTGCCTATTGTGCGTAATTTGGAGAAAGAGCAACGTCATTCTCCCCCCACCAGAAGCTAAGATACAACCAGGCACTGCCTACATCCTTCTCAGCCTACCACAGCCACCTTAAGGGCTAGAAACTTCGGAGTTCTTTTTTAAAAAAGGAAAGAACAAATGCTGAATTTCAATTTCTAAGAATGTTGAGTTCTTCACCCATGCCAACTTTTCGTGCTTGCATGACACAGACACATGGATAGAGCTAATATATAAACATATACATACATACATATATATCCTTGCTCGAATAACAGAGACACAAAAGGACATCGGGGAATCTTGATCTGAGACTATGGAAAGTATCAGTCTATGAGGATTTTTCATAGCAGCGCTTTGCTGAAACAAAAGGACAGCTGAAACATGGCATGGGGGAAAAAACTGCAGAAGTCAGCAACTGAAAAGGGAGCCAAGCATAAACTGGAGGGAGGGAGGGAGGGAGTCTGTGCCTAGGGGTGGGGGTGGGGTGGAGATGCAAGAGACTCCAGGAGGTAAACCTATCCCCTCTGAAAGTGCAGCCAGAAATCCAGGCGGAGAACTTCATTCAGCCCTGGTTCCTTGTTTACAGATAAAAAGCTCTTTCGGTGCCAATATCTGTGACAGGAACAAGCCAGGGGCGTCACGTACACTTGACTTTTAAAGAAATCCGTGAGATTTTCGTCTCCTTCGATGGTGCAGAGGGGAGCATATAACATCACAGTAACCGATGCCAGCATAACATTTCTTTTTTAAAAAGGCTTTCAGGAAATATGCAGGGATTTTCTAAAAATGCACAGAAATCGTTTCTCAGGTGTCAAAAGACCAGCTGGCTAAAAAAAAGTTGCCCTCAGACTCCCCTTCCTCAGCACTTGAACATGTCAAAGCATTTCAAAACCGAAGTGGTGGCATTAACCGTTGTTCAGGGGGCACTATGGAGGTGCCCAGACTTCTGCTTCTGGTGCCAGCACGAAAGGTGTAGACACAAAGGTGAGTTGGGTTTTTTTTCAAAACCAACCAGCGTCTTTCAAAACAGATATCTGTGCAAACGCAGAAGACACACAGGCACCATTATAACTGCAAATATATATATATATGATATTCCAGGAAATCAGCGTCAAATCAAGGCAGGCGCTGGCAACAAATTTCAGAAGTCAGTCACGCCTAGTGCCATGGAGGGAAAAAACCTGTCTCCACTTCGAAGGCTCCAGCAGCAGATCTGGAGGCACTGAAGATCTTGGTCATTTCCCAGCCCCAGGCGTGGTTCCCATTTTACAGATGGTGCAACTGAGGCCGAATGACATGTCACCACACACTCACACCCTGGCCCTGAAAGACTGAGGGATTCCGCCAGACAACTCCATGTGTGTAAGATACCAAACATCACAGTGGTCACCAGGAAATACATTTCCTCTCCTTTGATGCGGGTGGATCCAGCTGTAATCCTGCCACTAAGATGATCACATACCTCCATGCCAGATATTCACCCCAAAGTATATCTGCTGACACTGTGATGTACCCAGTAGGAGGTACCGATTGCCAAATTGCAGAGCCGGCCTGCACAATTCCTGACCCACCAAGGCAAATAGAGCCAGCCACAGATTGTGCATAGCAGGTACTTGACAATGGACAAACTTGCACCAGTACTGCAGTCCGAAGGGAGCTGCATAAATAGATGGCATACCTAGCCCCGGGGGGCTGAGTTCAGCTTGG
Source organism: Gekko japonicus (assembly GCF_001447785.1). Taxonomy (NCBI): domain Eukaryota; kingdom Metazoa; phylum Chordata; class Lepidosauria; order Squamata; family Gekkonidae; genus Gekko; species Gekko japonicus. The sequence continues at coordinate 2,361,141 of NW_015165831.1, read as the reverse complement.
TGAGCCATGAATCATGCAGATCTACCTGCCAGAAAGAATATAAGCTCCCCGGCTCCTTCTCCCCCCCCCCCACAACAAACTCAGAGTCTTGTCACAAACTGGGAAACCCCGGTTCTGTGTGCTCTCCCTCAAACAAGAGGTTACCAGTCCTACAAACAGAACTTCGAGGTACCTTGCCAACCATGCCATCTCCTTCCCTTGGCTACAATCTTCTTGACCCATCGCTCTCAAAGGCCTGGACGGGCAGCCGCCATGACCACTGCACTACCACAGTGCTACACACACAAAGCTTCTGCCCATGTATTAGACATGCTGTGGGTCAGACCCTTGCCCTCCTCTTAACCATCAAGCATCGATGACCTTGGAAGGCTACAACGGAGAATGAGGATTCATTCTCCTTGCTTCCCAGACCCCACTGTCACTCACCTTCAATGATCAGGTGGGCAGGCCAACAGCAAGGAAACACCGTGCCCCACTTTCAATGAGAAAAGGGGGTGAAAAAAGGCCCTAAGACATTACCCTGCCAGAATCCTAGCCCGAGTGGCAGAGAGGACTTCCTCACTAAACCAAAAGGAATCGTTTTGATTTGAGAAAGGTGACAATATTTTGTGTTTCCTTAAGCAACTGGCGTGTGCCTCTAAGGAAGAGATGGAAGAATCTAAGATTCCTACGCTCCGGAAAGTAAAGATATCCCTACCCTGCCAGTACTAAGTTTTCAAGAGACCTGAGCAACCAGGCATCTCTAGCTCTGCCCGCCTCTTGTCTTGCAGTCAGGACAATTTAAAATGTATTCAGTAAATTTCATCCCGCCCTTCCTGCAAGGAGCTCAGACATGTGTACACAACTCTCCCCACCTCCGCTTTATTTCCAGAACCACCCTGAGGTAGGCAGAAGCTGAGAGTGACTGCACCAAAGTTACCCAGGGAACTTCGTATTAAGCAGTGACGTAAACATGGTTTACCTGGGCATAATCTGACACTCTAACCACTATCTCTCTCATCCTCTCTCTCTCCTTCACCTTGAAAGGAAAACACTGAAGAGGGAGAGGAGTGCAGCAGTTTCCCTTTCCTCCCTTCCCTCCCCCCACATTATGAAGGCAGTGGACTGATATTAGGTGTTAAGAGTCTTATACTGCCCCAGCCCTTTGCACTCTCGTATGTTCAAACCCAGCCCTCTGTTGCTCCACCCTTTTGACTACACTACAGTAGAGAAAGATAAAGGGTAGGGTTTAAGGCTCTACGGCTTTCTGTAGCTTTCCTTTTTATATCCACAAGATGTGAAGACCAACCTTCCCTCCTCCTTTCACCTACCCATCCTGTCATCTCTCCCAAATGTTCCTTTATATTAAGAAGGAGTGCTACGATGGGAACCCTCTCCTCTCCAGGCCCTACTTGTACTTTGTGAAAAATGAACTTCAGCATTCAACACCCCCCCCTTTCCTAAACCCTTAACCCTTTAAATATGGGGGTCTAGCCTCTCCACGCACTTTCCTCTCTAGTAGGCCCATTTATCTACAAAAAGGGCTAACACCCTGCCCACAAACACACACAATGAATTCAGAAGATTTACTTCTCATCTCTTCGCAATAATCAGAACTGCCGTCCACCCCGTTCCGTTTCACTGGGGAAGGATGGGGAGGAGAGAAGGTCAGGGTCCGGCTGAGGCCGCACAATGCAGTTTCTTCCTCCCCTCGTCCCTTGCTTAACAGCAGGGAGAAGGAGGAAGTCTGTGTAGGGAGGATGAAGCTATCAACGCCTTCTGCATCCACCTACAACGGGGGACGGGGGGGCCGACAAAGACAGAGATCCTTTTCTTCTCCCACCTTCCGCCCCCTCCAACTTCTAGAAGGATGATAGGACAAAATATGGGGCCGCCATCGACACCAACCAACCAACCACAACACCTTTACTCCTTCGGACTCCATCATCGGGCTGCCAGTCACAACTACTCCAGGAGGAACCCCGGCGTCCGGGAGGAAGGGCAGGGCGGTCAGTCTCTCGCCCCCACCCCGAGTCCCAACGTTAACCATTTTTTAAGTTGGGGGGGTGAGTACTGACATAACGCCCCCTCCCTTCCTGCTCCCCCCCTCCTCTCCCCCCAGACTCCTTCCCCCGCTTCCTTACCGGTAGTTTGGGGCTGACCTCCCCCTTGCAGCTGTGGCAGAAGAAGCGATGCTGAGAGACGGTGGCCGCCGCTGCCGCCGAGGCCTCCGCCATCTTGTCTCCCCTCCCCCTCCGCCGCTCGTCCCAGCTGCCGTCAGTCCTCCCACTGGACAGAAAGGGGGGGGGGTTAAGCCGCAGGTACAGGACGCTGCCTAGAACGCCGAGCAGAGGCAACGGGTCCTCTCTAGCCGCACCGCTTCCGCTTGCCTCGTCTCCACCTCTTCGAACGAGCGTCGCTCTCTCGGCCCTCCGAAACGAGGAAGCCGTGAGGGATAGAGCGGGCGATCTTTCGACGAATGTGGACGTCCTCTCGCTTCTCTCACTTCCTCCAAACCAACGAACGGGGTCATGCGGGATAGAGTGACATATGTCCTTCTAGGAATATCAAGTGTGTCTTCCCCCTCCACCATATCAGAGAGCGGGATAAAAGGATCTCTACATGGGCTTCTTTTTTCGGGATTACCCTTGTAGGACGTTCTGGGGTAGAGTTGGCCGCTTAGCCTGCTCTAGGAACTCTGACGTTCTCTTTCGGTTTGTTCCTAAACCATAGAGACTATGGGCTAGAGCGACCCTTTGCGGGTCGTAGGAACTTTTCTTGCTGAAACGCAATAATGTCATGGGGAATTGGAGCTCCCAAGCTATTGGTCAATAAATGCAGAGACCCAGAGAAAATAACAGCCCCTTCTTGTGGATGCTAGACTGGCAGTGCCCTCCTAAAAACAGTTATCCCCTTCTAAACCCATTGATCTTTAATAGCTTTAGATTAACGCTTGTTAGGATGGCACTGTTAGCATTCCTTTTGAGCCAAGAATGGAGCTGGGATTCAAAAAGCCTCGGTGGGGCCTACAAAGATTCCAAGGTGGTTGGAAGACAGAGCGGAGGACAGGTTGAGGATCTCAGGCAGATAAAACCCAAGAGTGTTGCCAACTTCCGGGGGGGGCTGTAGATCTTCTGGAATTACCACAGATCTCCAGGCTCCAGAGATCGATTTTAATGGAGAAAGTGGCTGCTTTGGAGGGTGAATTCTGGCATTTATACCCTGCAGAGCCCCCCCCCCCCAAACCCTGCCATCTCCAGTCTCTACCCCCAAATCTTAAGGAATTTCACAATCCAGGCCAGCTAGGAGAGGGTCCTGGAGCCTCATGTTTTAGAGGAACCATGGCCATGGGGCTACACAATGAGTGCCCCTAGGCAAAGATTCAGCTCTCAGATAATTTCCCTCTCTGTTGGACATCCTGGAGAGGAAGATTGGAAGGCTGTGTACAGTTATGATCTTCTTCCACAGAAAAGTCCTTCCTAACAGCCATTACCTATGTCAATGATCCCTAAAATGGTGTCCATGATCATTGTGGTACCCACCAATGTATTTCCTGGTGCTCACTTCCTAATTCTCCAAAGCAAAAACTCAGTCCTGCCAGTTCTCCCCACCATTAAGTCCAGGAGGCGTCAGCTTTTTGGATCTGTAGGGAGCACCCATTCAGAAACGTAAGTCTCTGTTATGGTTAGTTCCTTGGCTTGGAATCTCCCAGTCTTAGCGTTTTGTGGTTGGCCATGCCCCTTCTTGGCAGCCCTTCTGTGGTAGTGTCTACTTAACATTCTTCACATTCCAAAAATGTTCATGGGCTGAGCATGGTTGGAGCCTTTGGAGATAAAGGGGAGACTGACCGCCAGTGCCCATGTCCACTTTATGATTAGTTTTACAATTGTTCTGTTTTATGTGTTTTAACTTTTTTATGTAAGCTGCCCTGAGCCTGCTTCGGCAGGGTATAAATCGAATAAATAAATAAATGTTTTTCAGATATTAAATTCACTGTGCCTCATGAAGAAGAATTTGAAACAAGATTGGCTCTTTCTGGTCATATGAAGCTGGACCGAGAGAGAGAGATCATAGCATGTCTGAGACAGCCAGCCGTTGAAGTGATGTCACTGAACTAGTAACCTTGATGCCACTCCACCAGAGACTCTTGGCATTTGAGAGTAAATGTCTGGAGCACTAACTCTGTGTCAGGAATCCAGTAGAAACTCACATTGCTTCTGGCCATCGTAGAACAATTCCTGCTAAGACGCAGTCACAAAACTGAAGCAGAAGATTCTGAGCTAAAATGGTTCGGGACTAGGGTTGCCAACTGCCTAGAGAAAAGAATGCTCTGTCCCTTTAACAGAGACTTCATGGTGCATATTTACCAGACAATGTTATTTACCTCCATGCCACGAAAAGCTTCAGTGGCCCAGTTCCACGCAATAAGCCTTCATTGGAGAGAAAGGCAAGGTATATATACATTTGGTTGAGGCAGCGGGCATCTACCAGCTAGCCTCCCTGTTGTTGCTGCGTGAGACCATTATGGCTTGGTGCTGGCCCACTCATTTCCCAGCTGTAAGAACTGAAATTGAATATTCTGCACTGCCCACTTTAAATGTTTTACATCAGTTTTATTGTATTGATTTAATATTGCTATTTATTATCTCATGAGTTATTTTAAGATTGTATTGAATTTATTGTTGTGAGCCACCCTGAGCCCGCTTGCGGGAAGGGCGGGATATAAATCGAAATAATAAAATAGAATTAAAAAATTAAAAGGACAGGACATTTTTCTTCAGGCTTGAAGGCAACCCTACTCGGGACAGAGCAAGGATGTCAGGGTGTTGGACAACTTCCTGTTGAAAATGGAAGACAAAATGGACACCGTTTGCAATTCTGATGAGGGAATGAGCAAGATAAGGGAAATTAGTTCCCTGAATCAAACAGTTATTTACAGGACCTTAGAATATCTGTCCCAGCCCCTTTTCTGAGTTCCAAATGGAATTTAAAGTTCGTTTAAAAGGAACACACTGACTCAGGTACAGGAGATGCTCTGGACGGGGGGCCCTTATCCATGCTTCTAAACTGTCTGAGACTGTTTTATAGAGAGCAATTCAGTGTGTGGCTGCCAGTTTCCCCTCCAAATAAGGTACAGAAAGCCATGTGGCTTGTGAAAGAGATACACTTCTGTTGGAAGTAGATCCATGCATTCTAGATCATGAAATGGAAATTTTAGCAAGGAAACCATCTTCAGATACCTCCTGCCTTGACTAGGTCACCAACAGTGTGGTCCCAAGCAAAATCAGACCCTTCTAAGTCCCTTGAAGTGAGTGGGGTTAGAAGAGTGTGTGTAACTCTGTTTAGGATTGATCCAGGTGGGCAGTCATGTCGTTCTGAAGCAGTAGAACAAATTTTGAGTCTGGTGGCACCTTTAAGACCAACAAAAGTTTATTCAAGTTATGAGGTTTCGTGTGTGCACACACTTCTTCAGATATATAGAAATGGAAGTTTAACATTTCATATATATATATAGGCAGATGCCTCTACATAGATGAACAGCAAATTAGCATACAACTTAATGAAGATGTTTTGAGTTATGCAAAGACTAAATAGCAATAACAAGCTAAGTTTAGGAGTCACAATATGTTTGGATTTAGGGGGGGAAACCAGTGGAGAAATAAATATGTCAAAATAGGAAACTAATATGTAAAAGTATCCTTCTTAATTGTTAGGAATTGAGACTCTGCTGTTATGTCCATTAATCTCCTCTCAAGCGTGGAGTTAGCTGACAGCATCCTTCCCTTTCCAACGGGGTGCTGAGTTATGTTTAGGATTGCTTTGCAAGTCTGCCCACTGTCAACATCTCGGCGATTTAAACAAGACAAGGAATTAGACACCATAGGTCCAGCAGTTTTATTTCCCACACAATTAATAAGTCTGAGTAGACTTTTACCTGGCTGCTGAGACTCCCTTCATTCCCACTGATAAGAAGGAGGTCATGTGACTGGGAAAGATGGAAATGCTAGCTGGAGGGTCACTCTTGAGACTTGATGGTGTCCCACAGCCAGCTGTAGACTCTGTAAAGAGTCTTGGAGGTGTGGTTGGATTCGGCACTATTATTGGATAAACAAGTGTCCATGGTAGCATGGTCAGCGTTTTTTCACCTGTGCCAGGCCCGCCAGCTGGCTCTTTATTTGTCCGGGTCAGACCTTGCCACATTGATCCATGCAATGGTCACCTCCTGACTGGACTACTGCAATTCACTCTGTGTAGGGCTACCCTTGAAAACGCTTTGGAAACTGCAGGTGGTCCAGAAAGCAGCTGCCAGGTTGCTAACTGGAACATCATGGCCAGCTCATATTACTCCAATTCTGTGGCAGTTGCATTGGCTACCATTCAGTCTGCAGATCCAATTCAAAATGTTGGTGCTAACCTTTAAAGCCCTTAACAGTCTGGGACCCTCATGCCTATGGGACTGCCTCTCCTGTTAAAATCCCCCCACGCTCCCTTCTGTCATCGTCTAGGGGCCTTTTGCAGGTGCCTGGCCCCAGGATAGCTTGGTTAGCTGTCACCAGAGGAAGGGCCTTCTCAGTTGTGGCCCCTACCCCATGGAATGCGCTCTCAGATGACACCTGCCAGCTGTAGATTCTGTAAAGAGTCTTGGAGTGTGGTTGGATTCGGCACTATTATTGGATAAACAAGTGTCCATGGTAGCATGGTCAGCGTTTTTTCACCTGTGCCAGGCCCGCCAGCTGGCTCTTTATTTGTCCGGGTCAGACCTTGCCACATTGATCCATGCAATGGTCACCTCTAGACTGGACTACTGCAATTCACTCTGTGTAGGGCTACCCTTGAAAATGCTTTGGAAACTGCAGGTGGTCCAGAAAGCAGCTGCCAGGTTGCTAACTGGAACATCATGGCCAGCTCATATTACTCCAATTCTGTGGCAGCTGCATTGGCTAACCTTTAGTCTCCAGATCCAATTCAAAATGTTGGTGCTAACCTTTAAAGCCCTTAATGGTCTGGGACCCTCGTGCCTATGGGCCTGCCTCTCCTGTTAAAATCCCCCCTCGCTCCCTTCTGTCATCGTCTAGGGGCCTTTTGCAGGTGCCTGGCCCCAGGATGGCTTGGTTAGCTGTCACCAGAGGAAGGGCCTTCTCAGTTGTGGCCCCTACCCCATGGAATGCGCTCTCAGACGACACTTGTGCCCTGCCAGACTTGTTTAGATTCCGCAGGGCATCCAAAGCTGAATTGTTTAGGTTGGCCTTTGGAGGGTAACCGTGTGTTTGGGCTGTTTTAGCTGTGGTATGTCAATAGCCACATGTTTTAATGTTTTAATGTTAATATTTTATATTTGTTATTTGTTTTTATGTTGTTTTTACCTTATTGGTTTTAATGTTGTAAGTCGTCACGAGACCCTTTGGGTGAGTGGTGACTAAAAAAATCTAACACATAAATAAACGATAACATGATTAAGAGCCAGAAACATGGTAGGTTTGCTCTGGGCAGAATGGACTTGGTGAAGAGAAATCTTTTGTCCCTCCTGATAACAGCCTGAAGAGCCAGAGGCAGGATGGAAGAGACACGCTCAGTGTTAAGTGGAGGCCTGGATTCATTAGCTGAGTCGAGGGGGAAGTATTGGATGATGTCATGTGAACAAGCAATAGTCAGTCACATTGGAGATAATGAATCATCCATTAAGGGAGGCTAGACTGGAGTACACCAGGGTGGTGCTGATCTGCCACCGCATCTCCAAAGGCAAAAAGAGACAAACTGAGGACAATATTTGACTGGAGACAGAGGGACCAGGAGAAAGGGATGTCCTTGGCAAAGAGGGATAGTTGAGAGTGTCTGATTTACCTGAAGGTTCCCAGCCACATTTCCTGGGCTCCTCTTGAATTTTACAATCTTGCCACATGCAAGATCGATACAATTGCATCATTTAAAGGACGCTTTGTTGGCAGGAAAGAGGCAAAACTATTAACTCCCAGGAGGAGCATATTTGCTTGCAGACAGGTAGCCCTGTCAGTTTGTTGTACCAAAATAAAGCAATCCCAAGAGTCACACCAAACCTCTCTCAGCTCTAGTGTTTTCATTTATTTTATTCTTCTCCTTATTTTACATTTTCAGTGTATTAAGTTTATTCCATTTTATTAAAATACCCTTTCTTAAAAATGCATTCATTTGGCAAAAGCCAAACATTCTTTCTGCCTTTGCATTTCTTTCTTACAACTGTATTATCTTACTATAACATACTCAATTGTAAATTAGAAAAGAACCCTGTTCAGGATTAAGCAAAGCTTTCTGCGTTTTACAAAAACCAACTTTTTACAAAAACATTTAATTTTTGTATTTTACAAAATAGATGCTTTATTTGTGTCTTCTATACAGGTCTCATTAATAAATACATATAGAGCCAGCACAGTGTAGTGGTTAAGAATGTCGGACTAGTATCTGGGTTCAAATCCTCGCTCTGCCATGGAAGCTCACTGGATGACCTTGAGCCAGCACACTCTCTCAGCCTAGCCTACATCACAGGGTTGTTGTGAGGATAAAATGGAGGAGAGGAGAACCATATAAGCCATTTTAGGTCCCCATTGGAGTCAAAAGTGAGGTGCAAATGAATTAAATAATAAATAAATATTTTGAATAAATACAAATACATGAGCTTTAAATTAATATATTTTAAAATATGCAAAATAAAAGTTCTTCATGTGCATCTTGCAGTTGCATTTGTAGAAGTTCCTAGAAAAACAGAAAAATACATAAACTTTATAGATGCAATATTTTCTCATAGCTAAACTTGGTTTAACTTAAAATTCACATTTAATTAAAAGGACTGGGATGAAGTTGTGGTTTATTAAAATCCCCAAGCTATTGATGCTTACACGAGACTAGTCCACTGTAAAGTGCATATAAAAGCTAAAAACGATTAAAATTTGGTTCCATCAGATGCACAATAGAAAACTCCTAACATTTTGTATAACAGGAGGGGAGGGCCACAAACAGATATTACCCGGCCCTCCGGCAGTATCGCTCTGTGGTAGAGCGGTAGTGGCAGTGGCAGCTCCTACTCAAAAGCCTGGCGGAAGAGCTCCGTCTTACAGGCCCTGTGGAATTGCACAAGGTCCCGCAGGGCCCTGATCTCCTCTGGGAGCTCATTCCACCAGATAAGAGCCGCCACTGAAAAGGACCTGGCCCTCGTTGCTGCAAGCCTGGCCTCCTTGGGGCCCGGGGTCACCAGCCGGTGTTGTGACCCCGACTGAAGTGCTCTTTGGGGAATATATGGGGAAAGGCGGTCCCTCAGGTATGTCGGACCCTGGCCATGTAGGGCTTTAAAGGTAAGCACCAGCACTTTGAAGCGAATCCGGTATGCTATAGGCAGCCAGTGCAGCGCTTTCAGTACATGTTGGGTGTGCTCCCACCTAGGGGCTCCCAGCAACAGCCTGGCCGCAGCGTTCTGCACCAACTGCAGCTTCCGGATTTGCGACAGAGGCAGCCCCATGTAGAGAGCGTTACCTCGAGGTGACCGTCGCATGGATCATCGCGGTCAAGGAAAGGAACCAACTGCCGTACCAGCCGAAGATGATAAAAGGCCGATCTGGCAGTGGCCGCCACCTGGGCCTCCATCGTTAAGGTGAGGTCCAGGAGCACTCCCAAACTCCTAACCTCTGAAGCTGGCACCAAAGTGCTCCATCGAAGGTCAGGAGCCCTAACCGGTCCGACTCAAGCACAAGACCTCCGTCTTCGCCGGGTTTAATTTCAGCCTGTTCAGCCTGAGCCACCCCGCCATGGCCTGTAAAGCCCGGTGCAGATCTTCTGGGTCAGAGTCCAACTGGCCGCCCCACATCAAATAGAGCTGGGTGTCATCTGCATATTGATGACACCCCAGCCCATACCTCTGGACAATCTGGGCGAGGGGACGCATATACATGTTAAACAGCATCTGGGAAAGCACTGCCCCCTGCGGCACCCCACATTCAAGCGGGTATCTCTGGGACTGCTGTTCCCCTAGCACTACCCTCTGTCCCCGACCTTGGAGGAACGAGGCAAGCCACTGAAGGGTAAGCCCCTGAATCCCCACGTCAGT
>NW_015165831.1:2327944-2350518 GCF_001447785.1 Gekko japonicus | reverse complement strand
CCTTGAGCCAGCACACTCTCTCAGCCTAGCCTACATCACAGGGTTGTTGTGAGGATAAAATGGAGGAGAGGAGAACCATATAAGCCATTTTAGGTCCCCATTGGAGTCAAAAGTGAGGTGCAAATGAATTAAATAATAAATAAATATTTTGAATAAATACAAATACATGAGCTTTAAATTAATATATTTTAAAATATGCAAAATAAAAGTTCTTCATGTGCATCTTGCAGTTGCATTTGTAGAAGTTCCTAGAAAAACAGAAAAATACATAAACTTTATAGATGCAATATTTTCTCATAGCTAAACTTGGTTTAACTTAAAATTCACATTTAATTAAAAGAATTGGGTGGAAGTGGGGGTTTATAAAATTCCTATTGATGCTTACACGAGACTAGTCCACTGTAAAGTGCATATAAAAGCTAAAAACGATTAAAATTTGGTTCCATCAGATGCACAATAGAAAACTCCTAACATTTTGTATAACAGAAGGGGAGGGCTAGGGCCGCAACAGATATTACCCAGCCCTCCGCCAGTAATGCTCTGTGGTAGAGCGGTGGTGGTAGTGGCAGTGGTGGCTCCTACTCAAAAGCCTGGCGGAAGAGCTCCGTCTTACAGGCCCTGCAGAACTGCACAAGATCCCGCAGGGCCCTGATCTCCTCCGGGAGTTCATTCCACCAGATAGGAGCCGCCACTGAAAAGGACCTGGCCCTCGTTGCGGTAAGCCTGGCCTCCTTGGGGCCCGGGGTCACCAAGCGGTGTTGTGATCCCGACCAAAGTGCTCTTTGGGGAATATATGGGGAAATGCGGTCCCTCAGGTATGTCGGACCCTGGCCATGTAGGGCTTTAAAGGTAAGCACCAGCACTTTGAAGCGAATCCGGTATGCTATAGGCAGCCAGTGCAGCGCTTTCAGTACATGTTGGGTGTGCTCCCACCTAGGGGCTCCCAGCAACAGCCTGGCCGCAGCGTTCTGCACCAACTGCAGCTTCCGGATTTGCGACAGAGGCAGCCCCATGTAGAGAGCGTTACCTCGAGGTGACCGTCGCATGGATCATCGCGGTCAAGGAAAGGAACCAACTGCCGTACCAGCCGAAGATGATAAAAGGCCGATCTGGCAGTGGCCGCCACCTGGGCCTCCATCGTTAAGGTGAGGTCCAGGAGCACTCCCAAACTCCTAACCTCTGAAGCTGGCACCAAAGTGCTCCATCGAAGGTCAGGAGCCCTAACCGGTCCGACTCAAGCACAAGACCTCCGTCTTCGCCGGGTTTAATTTCAGCCTGTTCAGCCTGAGCCACCCCGCCATGGCCTGTAAAGCCCGGTGCAGAGCTTCTGGGTCAGAGTCCAACTGGCCGCCCCACATCAAATAGAGCTGGGTGTCATCTGCATATTGATGACACCCCAGCCCATACCTCCGGACAATCTGGGCGAGGGGATGCATATATATGTTAAACAGCATCGGGGAAAGCACTGCCCCCTGCAGCACCCCACATTCAAGCGGGTGTCTCTGGGACTGCCTAACACTACCCTCTGTCCCCGACCTTGGAGGAACGAGGCAAGCCACTGAAGGGTAAGCCCCTGAATCCCCACGTCAGTGAGGCAGTTGGCCAGCAGCTGATGGTCGACCGTATCAAACGCGGCCAACAGATCTAACAACAACAGCGCTGCCACACCGCCCTGATCCAGATGTCTGCGGAGGTCATCAGTAAGGGCAACCAGCACTGTCTCTGTCCCATGTCCCGGGCGGAAACTGGACTGGAATGGGTCAAGGACAGTTCCTAGGGAGTAAATTCTACTGATCTCAGTGGGACATTTCTGAGTATACATGCTTAGGATTTTGCACTGTTGGACTAGGATCTCGGAGCCTCATAGTGCCAACCTAACCCTAAGCAAACTTGTTCGGTTGTTGTTTTTGTTGTCACGTCCCAGCTGATTTATTTAATTTTTACCCTGCCCTCCCTGCTAAGCAGGCTCAGGCCGGCTTGCAAAAGATAACACGTAAAACAATTATAACGTAGATAAAACCATATACACACACTGATGTCATAAAGTGCTAGCTAGTTAGTTGTAATTAGTACTCAGAAATGGCGGCAATGATATATTAGTGTGGTCTCTGGTCTGCCTTGCTCATCAGTTTCCCGTTCTTATCCTTTATATACGGCAGGTACAGGCTGTAACGGTGGAATCAGGGCACGAGCTCTATCTTTCTCAAGTATCATAATAATCCTTGATAAAGTGGTGGTGGTGGTGTTATTAATGGTGGCGGCTCCTTAACCGAAGGCCTGGTGGAAGAGCTCCGTCTTGCAGGCCCTGTGGAACTGTAAAAGGTAAAATGGCAACCCTCCATGGGGTTTTCAAAGCAAGAGACATTCAGAGATAGTTTGCCACTGCCTGCCTCCACTTCACAATTGTCTACACCCTTCTAAACTCATTTATTCTAGTGGACTTTAAAGAGCCTAACTCTGTTTGGGATTGCACTGCCAGATTCAGATTCCCACATTACTGTGAAGTTTGCTGGGTGACCTTAGGGCTCAGTCACAAACACTCAGCCTAATCTATCTCATATGGCTGCTGTGAGGATAAAATGGCAGAATGAAGGAACACATAATGGGACAGGATAAAAAAATGCAATCGGTAGATATACAAACAGACTCTTAATGGGATCTGTGCTGGACAATCAAATTTCTTTTCAAACTGGCAGTTGTGATTGCATCCAATTCCTTCCAATGGGCCTTGAACAGGCATTATTAATTTCAACACACGGGCAAATCCTTAAGGGGTATTTGTCGTAGGTTCAGTCATGTGTCAGCTGATGAAAAGGACAGGGGCCCAAAAAGTAGCAGGGGAAGGGAAGCTGTATGGAGCTTTTGTGGTAAGCGACTTCAGGGTAGAGGGTAGTGAGCATTTCCCCCTCTATGGTTCTGTAATGGTTAGCCTTTCTACAGCGCTTTAAGGTGTTCTAAAACACCAAATCATCTTCAAGGACAATTTTTAGGGCAGGCCATAGTGTAGACCCAGAGATAGACTGACTGTTTTATCCTATGTATGGATCAATCTGGTATTGTTAGGAGAACAGTGAGGATTTATGCTTGTGGTAGGAGAGAGGGTGAAAGTGGCATCAGGGAGGAAAATGTGTTGAGCCAGCCCTGGACCTTTGCCCTTCTAGGCCCACTGCTCATCTGCATGTAGAAATTGTTAGTCTGTTGGCTAGAAGAGTCCTACGAGCTTGTTGCTTAGATGGTGGTGATGTGGGGGAACGACCCTGTTTTGCCGTGTTGACTAAGGATAAATAGCTATTTATAAAGGCAGCATATTGTAGTGGTTAAGAGCAGCAGACTCTGATCTGGAGAACTGGGTTTGATGGCCCACTCCTCCTCCACGTGAAGCCTAAAGGGTGACCTTGGGCCAGTCACAGGTCTCTCAAAACTCTCTCAGCCCCACTGACCTCATAAGGTGCCTGTTGTGGGGAGGAAGGAAAGGCGATTGTAAGCTGATTTGAGACTCCTCAGGGTAGAGAAAAGTGGGGGATTAAAAAAAAACCCACTTCTTCTTAGGAGGCTGAAGTTGGTTCCTTATTCCCGGTTCCTTATTCATTCCTTATTCACGTCTTATTCATTCAGCCTCATCTTCTTCTTCATCTTGGGAGTCAAGGAAACCAGAAGAGAGCCGGAGAAAATGGTTGTGCAGAATATACATTTGGGAAGGGTATGTTAGATCAGCCTGCAAAGATTAGGAGTGGAGACTGGAAAATTATATTGAAAGGTGGAGAAAAAGGGATTGTGGTTTATTAATTGATAGTATTGTTGGAGGCTGTGGGTAAGATTTAGCAGAAGTCCTGGATGTGTGATAGGAAAATGGACGATAATGTTTATAAAATGAGAAAGAAAGAAAAATATGTAGATAACAAAGGGATTTTTATTTTATGGGGGAAAGTGTTGGCTACAAAGAGAAAACAAAGAATTATGGAAGATAAAAGCCCACAAAATTATTTACTAGATACTGCCTATATAAAAGAATTAAGCTAGTAAAAACGTGTATATTGAGGTTCACGCTTTGTTGTCAAAAGACCAAGAAGAGATAAACAAACATATCTGGGGGGGAAATGAAATCCTACCATTTTGATAGAAATCGGAGTCTGCGACAGCGATTCTATGCTTCAACTCCCCAGCACAGTAAAGCCCAGCTTCGAACTCCCACCCACTCACCGAGCAGCCCTCCGCTCAGATCGCGTGGGATTCTTTCAACCTCATTGGTGCTTTATTTGCATACGCCCGCCCACTCCTATGAAAGACCCAGGAGACCTTTCGGAAACAGCCGTTGCCCGTCATGAATCTGATTCGCGGGAAATTGGCCAGGGGGCGTGTCCCTCTCTATAACCGGAATAACAGAAAATGACAGCGGTAATATGAAGCGGAGGTGGGCGGGGCAGAGATAGGAAGTTATGCTAGTGACCCGGAAGCTGTGCATGGCTTTGGTTTCCATGGCGGCTAGCAGGGTTTGAGACCTTAGTTTTCGGAAAGTATGTGAGTAGAATGGGTGGAGGTAGTAATTTAGCCTTTCACTTTACGGGATTGCATAACAGAATAATTTGGGGCGAGTGAATACAAAGCTAGGCTATTGAATTATGAAGGCGCCTGGGTCCTACTTTTTGTTTGAAAATTGGAGGTGGGGGGCTATTGAGTTAGACTTGTGGGGTGAGCCTAGAAGGGCAAAGGTTGGGAGCCAAGACCCATGGGTTCGTGAATGGAGGGTAGGCTTCCTGGGTGCTTCTGACAGATGGCTGTGGAAACGTATGAGCTGAATGTATTGCTTTCTTTTTGAATCATCCAGTAAGAGGATCTGGGAACTCTGCCTGCAGCCTCCTCCTAATATGCTGCTTTACTGATGGCACAGCCTGATCTTACTGAAGTCTGTCAGAAACCAGAATAGTGCTCAGGTTTGTCTGATATGTTCCACAGAAGGTAGTGGTAAAAGCTTTCTCCTATCTTTCAGGTAAGCAGTTGCATGATTGAAAACTTGCCCCAACATAGAAATCTAGCTTCTCGGGGGAAGGCTTAGGCATTGCCTCTCTTTGACATGCTATGTTTTGGTATGCAGGGAGGATTTCCCCCCTTGCGGAGTGGAGTTTAAGCATGCAGTCCTTCTTCTCTCATCCTTGCACAGCTTGAAATGCTGCCATCCAGGAAGAGAGTGGCCAGTTGCCTTTATGAGGTATTGCTAGTGGGCTGCCTGGCAATGGTAAAATATTTTTCTTCAAGAAAAAAAAGTTTAGTCATCTGCTGGCATTTAAAATCCTGATACCTAAAGCTCATTCTTGACTCCTGAGTTAGTATTCCCAGGGTTGATCATCAGCTGACTTGCATGGACATGATCTCCCTTTGCAGAAGCCTGGACTGGTTAAAAATTCTTCACCAGGATGACCCAGGCCGAAATCAAGCTTTGTTCCCTCCTACTGTGTGAGCATTTTGGTGAGATTGTGGAAAAGATTGGGACACACCTCATCCACAATGGAAGCCAGCCATTACGAATGATCGCTCATGACACTGGGATGTCACTTGACCAGGTATGCCAAACCAGTAGTTAAAAACAAGATGAGCAGAGGGGGGAAGTGCAGAAAGAGAGAATTAAGAGCCAGTTTGGTGTAGTGGTTAGGTGCACGAACTCTAATCTGGGAGAACTGGGTTTGATTCCCCACACCTCCACTTGCAGCTCCTGGATGACCTTGGGCAAGCCATAGTTCTGTCTGAGCAGTTCTGGAAAGAGCTCTCTCAGCCCCACCTACCTCACAGTGTGTCTGCTGTGGGGAGGGGAAGTGAAAGGAGTGTGTAAGCTACTCTGAGACACCGAGTGGGATATAAATCCAATCTCTTCTTACACTTCTCCCTTCTCTCAGTTGGTGCTGGAAGACTTACAAGAAAATTGGAGTGTATGAGAATAACCTTCACCTTCTGTTGCTTAGGCAACTGTGCAGGGAGGGGCTGTGGCTGATGCACCTGCTTGACATGTGGAAGGTCCCAGATTCTGTCCCCAGCATCACTATTTAAGGATCTTGGGTAGCAGGTTTTAGGAAAGTCCCTTCTCTGCCTGAGGCCCTGGAGAGCCACTGCCAGCCAGAGTAGACTGTATTGAGCTACGTGGGCCAGTGGCCTGACTCAAGGCCAGCTTCATATGTCCATTAGTGTTTGATATTAAGAACATAAGAAGAGCTCTGCTGGATCAGGCCAGTGGTCCACTGAGTCCAGTATTCTGTTTTACGCAGTGGCCATCCAGTTTCCTTGGAAGACCAGCAAACCAACATGTAGAGGCCAACTGTTATGGTGCCACCTAGCAATCTTATTCAAAGGTTTGCTGCCTCTGAGTATGGAGGTGTTGCTTTCTTATGGATAAAAACGCTGCCCTTTGCACATGGTTAGGACATAAAAACCGTATACATTTATTTGTAAAGAGATGGCAGTACTGTGTAAGGATCTGGAACCAAAATAACATTTGAGGGATTTCGATGCTGCTATGAGGCATCGGTTAGCTAATGTTTTGTCTCTTCTTTTCTATGCGCTCATTCAGTGTAACTTGTTTGTTTCATTTTTACTCCACTCTTCATCTAAGAAATTCAGAGTCGCATATATCACAGACATGAATTTTATTCTTGCAATAACCTTGTGAGGTAGGTTTGGTTGGGAGCGTGTGAGTGGCTTGAGTGCTTTATGCTAGAGCAGAGATTTGAACCCAGCTCTCCTTGGTCCTAGGCTGACATTAAGTCCTATGCCACACTAACTTATATATAAACATATATGTATGGCAATGAAATAATTCTTGAGTTAGCTTTGCACTGATAAAATAGATTACAACAGTTAAAACCTTTTGAAAATAAAAGAGGAGAGATATATTGTACTGGCTGCAAGCATGAGACATAAGCCGGGAAGTCCCAAATCTTAAATGGGACTTTATCCATGAACTTTCAAGCAACTAAGCTTGGCTAGGCTTGCCTAAACTCAAGGAAAATAATAGGTTGGGTAGGCATGACTTTGTATTGGATTGGGCAGCTTAAGGCTTTAAGCACCCTGCTATTGTCTCAGCTTATCATCCTGTAGTAATAATGACCTACCTTGCAGGGTTAATGTAAAGATTATTGAAATTAGGTACATGCGATACCTGGAAGTCTTATTTATTTGAATAGTAAGTAGTAATAATGACCTACCTTGCAGGGTTAAAGATTATTGAAATTAGGTACATGCTATTTGAATAGTAAAGATAATTGAAATTAAATGAATTGCAGTTTTGGCCATTCCTGAGTTGGACTATTTTTGTTTTGACTACAGATGCTTTGGGTTAGGATTTCTGTTCATGGCAGAGGCTTGGTTTTGATCGCTCTCTGATGCTCATTCCAGTTCATGGAATCTGTCCCCCTTAAACTGAACACAGACTTCTGGAAGGGCTATCAACCCAGTGTTTCCTCCCCTCTTGCAGGTTCGGAAGGCGCTCTGTGTCCTTATCCAGCACAACCTGGTGACCTACCAGCTGCAGAAGCGAGGTTTGGTGGAGTACGAAGCCCAGTGCAGCCGAGTGCTGCGGATCCTCCGCTATCCCCGGTACATCTACACAGCCAAGACCCTCTACAGTGACACGGGGGAGCTGGTTGTGGAAGAGCTGCTGCTGAATGGCAAGATGACCATGAGCGCCGTGGTGAAGAAGGTGGCCGACCGGCTGACGGAAACGATGGAAGGTGAGAGGCTGGAAGGGGGTTCGGCCCTGGGAAGGTAGCACCAGCGGAGACTGAGACCGGCAGAGGAGACGGACCCGTCTTTCTTTTCTTCAGAAGGAAAAACGATGGACTACAGCGAAGTCTCCAGCACCTTTGTGCGTCTGGCAGACACTCACTTCATTCAGAGATGTCCATCAGCCCCTGAGAGCCCGGAACCCCCAGAGGCCCCGCTTCCTCCCGCCCCCACGCTGGTGCTCAACGAGCAGGAGATGTACACAGTTCCACGGCTGAATCTCGTAGGTGAGGGGGCAGCTGAGGTATCCCTCGATTGGTGTAATAGCCGCTAGTGAATTTCTGACAGCCAGCCCTGTGTAGTGCTTAGAACATTGGACTAGGATCTGGGAGACCTGGGTTCAGATCCCCACACTGCTGTGGAGCGTGCTGCGTGACCTCAGACCAGTCTCATTCTCTCACCCTGGCCTACGTAATAGGGTTGTCGTGAGGGTACAGTGCAAAAAGGAGAGCCGTGTATGCTGCTCTGAGCTCTTTGGAGGAACGATGGGATAAAAATGAACTTACGAGGTAGTGAACAGCTGTAGTCACCGACTGGCAAACAACGCCTCAAAGCCTATAAGCTATGGAACTAAGAAGGGACTTTGAGAAGGAGGAGACCACTCTGCAGATGTATTTAGAAGAGCAGGGGAAGTGCAGACTGCACTCAGTTTGGTAATCCTTGAACTGTCTCTGTTCCCCCCCCCCCCAGAGATAATTCTAGTGGGATGGCTGTATTAGTGGGGTAGCTTGGATGGTCCAGTCTAGGCCGATCTCATCAGATCTCGGAAGCTAAGCAGGGTCAGCCCAGGTTTGTACTTGGATGGGAGACCCCCACGTCCTGGGTTGGGTATGCTGAAGCAGGCAAGGACAAACCACCTCTGCTCATCTCTTGCCTGGAAACCCCCACAAAGAGTCACCAAACGTTGTCTGTGACTCGACGGCACTTTCCACCGCCAGCTGTGTCTGAGCAGAACAAAGCTGAAGTCCAGTGGTCCCTTAAAGGCTAATGACATTTATTCCAATATGAACTTTCATGGCTCACAAAACTCATAGCTGGAATAAATGCTATCCGTTTCTAAGGGGCCACTGGACTTCTGCTCCCGCCCCCCCCCCGAACCTTTGGAAAGAAAAAATGGAATGGCAAGAATTGAGAGCCAGTTTGGTGTAGTGGTTAAGCGTGCGGACTCTAATCTGGGAGAACCGGGTTTGATTCCCCACTCCTCCACTTGCACCTGCTGATGTGACCTTGGGTCAGTCACGAGCTCTGGCACAGCTGTCCTTGAAAAAGAGCAGTTTGTGTCAGAGTTCTCTCAGCCCCACCTGCCTCACAGGGTGTCTGTTGTGGGGAAGGGGAGGGAAAGGAGTTTGTAAGCCACTCTCAGACTCCAAGTGAAGGGCGGCATATAAATCCAATCTCTACTCTCTCTACTCTACTTCTTTTTACCTATCTCATGCCACACACAAAAAACTACCACTTCCAGGGTTTCCTAAGAACAGAGGCTTCGTCAAATAGTTTTAAAGACTGTAGAGTAGGTTTGGCCTGAGGTTTGCACCTACAACCCATGGGGCGGGTGGAGCTTGAGCATCTCTCTGCAAGGCAGGCTTCAGACTCTTGCTTCTGCTCTGGCACTTCTGAAAAGGTTCCAGTGGGGTAGCTGAAAAGGTGAATGTTATTTTTTTGACTCGCAGGGAAGGGGAAGAGGAGGCACTCTGATAACGGTGACGACTGTGAACCCAAGGCAAAGCGGCAGAAACCAAACGCGGACAGCAAAGAGGTACTGAAACCTCTCGTCCCGGGGTGCGTTAACGGTGTTCCCTCCATGAACGGATGCCGGACATTATTACTTGAATTATTTCAGTGCGGCTTCCCCAGAAGAACTCTGTTTGAATGGGTTTTTACAGACTGTAAAAATAAAGGGAACATTACATAGCTAAAAACAAACAAGCTAATCTACATCTTGATTTCTCTGCTCTTCCTCCCCCTCAGCTGCCATCTTGGCCACAGGTCTTTAGGGATCCTTCCAGTTCCAGAGGGCAGTCGCGTTGGCCTGCAGTAGAACGGCTAGATCGGAGTCCAGTAGCAGCCGTAAGAGACCGACAAGAGTTTGGGGGTGTGAGCTTCTGACAGTCAAAGCTGACAAAGGGAACTTTCACTTTCAAAAACTTGCGTCCCAAAACTGTTGTTGGTCTCTAAGGTGCTACTGGACTTGAATCTAGCTGGTCCTTCTAGTGACAGTCAGTCCGGGTTCTATGGGCTACTTTCTTAGTCCCCACCACACACCCCTTCTTGCCCCTGTGTTGATGGTGACTGTTGGCATTGCCATTTTCACCCCCCCCAAGCACCAAGATGACAGAGCATCACTTGCCCCAGAGCCCCTATCTATACCTTGTGGCTAATAGCCACTGATGGACCTCTGCTCCATATGCTTATCTAATTCCCTTTTGAAGCCGTCCATACTTGTAGCCGCCACCACTTCCTGTGGCAGTGAATTCCAAGTGTTAATTTCTGTGGCCCACCGAAGCTCTTGGAGGTTTCAAGGTCGTACAGTGCACGGGCTGGAAGGCAAAGGAGGTAATCCAGTCTGATTCGGAAGTCCTACCGTAAGGCTGGCAGATTTTGGGGTGTGGTTCAGGGTATCTGTGGAAGAGGGAGAGATCCCGGCTACCCAGTGCTGGGGCACGATGGACTGTTTTTGTGCAGTTGCCTGCTAACTTTAGTGGGGCTTGTGTGGGAGATCTTCCCAGAAGAACTGGGCTCCTTGATTAGTTTGGGTTTTCTCTCTTGACCCCTGAAAGGTTCTTGGACTGCTGCTGGTCACTTAGAAAAAAAAATTAAAATGTTTAATCGCCCTTATGGCTGCGCAGATCCATTGGAAACAATTTCTTTTTGTTTCCATCCTGCCTTTCCGCCATCATGGAAGTAAGGTGGCAAAGCTGAGGGGTTCCCAGGAAGTCTCCCAACAGGCCCGGCCTTGAGTTCTCACATCCTTCAGCCATACCTTGGACCTGTGCCAGGAACCACACCCTGGGCAACTGCCATAGGCCTTGCCTCCTGCACCCAAATGGGGAATAGTCAGTGTTCCTTGCCCCTCGGAACTGCAGAGTTGACCGTGCCAAGCAAATTTGGCCTAACTTGT
Source organism: Gekko japonicus (assembly GCF_001447785.1). Lineage (NCBI taxonomy): Eukaryota > Metazoa > Chordata > Lepidosauria > Squamata > Gekkonidae > Gekko > Gekko japonicus. The sequence goes on along the minus strand of NW_015165831.1, from coordinate 2,339,633 downwards.
ACTCGCTGAAGGATTCTGTATTCACTGTCAAAGAATTTGGATGGGGGGAGGGAGACTAGTAGAGGGGATATTGGGAAATAAATAGAGCCTTCATGTAAGAGAAGCCAGTACGGTCTCTTCTGCTTTCTCCCATTCGCCTCTCCTCAGCCTCCGCCTGATGATGGGATCTACTGGCAGGTCAACATTGACCGTTTCCACCAGCATTTCCGGGATCAAGTGATTGTTAGCGCCGTGGCCAACAGGATGGACCAGGTGCGCCAGATTCTCCTCTGGGTACCCACTCACAGTCTGGGTTGTAGGCTCACGGGGAGGTCACCTGGCTGCTAATGGCAGGGCATTCCCCACCTCACTGGGATTCTCTGCCCCCAGGTGAAAGAACCACTTTGTGCATTACCCAGCAAACAGCCGGACTCGCCACAGAGTGCACATTCAGTAGAATGCCGTAGCCAATCCCAGCTGTCTGATCATTCCCTGTATGATAGATCTCAGTAAAGATCGATCCGTAAACCGCTAGACATTTCAGTTTGATTGGGGCTGAAAAGCTGCTCTGGTTCTCACTGAAGCTGTCCGCCTGTGTCTAGACCGCAGGTTGCAGTTCATGTGAGGGTATGCCCTTTCCTACATAGAAGACTAGCAGGTCAAACAGAAGGCATCCAGCCTAATCTTTTCTCTGAATCGCTTAGATTTGAATGTGGAGGGGTTCTTTAATGGAGAGCAGTTTCATCATGCAAGGCCTTGGCTGAAGTTGTCCGGCTCAGACATGGACAGACCATCTTGGCGAGAACGAGGCCTCTGACTTGGCTCTGTCTATGGACATCTCATCATGCCCCCTGCACCTGAGCTGCGGCTCAGTGGCAGAGAGCCTGCTTTGTATGCCAAAGGGCCCCAGCATGAATCCCTTGCATCTCTAGTTGAAGATCCAAGGTATCAGGTGTGGAGGGGAAAGCATGAGGTCTTGGAAAGCCACTGGCAGCCAGTACTGAGCTAGATATTCTAGTAGCCTGCCTCTGTCTGAGGCAGCTTCATACCCATATATGTATAAGTGAGGTTCTCTTTCCTGCCCCTACAGACCAGCAGTGAGATTGTGCGCACGATGCTGCGTATGAGTGAAGTTACCACCTCCTCCAATGCACCGTACACCCAGCCACTGTCTTCCAATGAGGTAAGCATCTGCTCAGGCTTTTGGGGGCTCACTAAAGGCATTCAGAGTTGCCTTACCAGTGCCAAACAACTGTGCAACTAGGTCCCTCTTTCTGTTCTGTCAAAGGCCAAATGACCTAGGTGGATGGATATCCCTCATCCTTAACGGGAGCATTCCAGCAGCTCCAGTTTTGCCGAGAAATGAGGTCTTGCACATCTTGCCGAGAAGCTGAACTGCCATGCCTAAATTGCTTTAATTCTTGTTCTAGGAAACTGCTTTCAGGGATGGCTCTGAAGCCTTAATCAGTGGGTAGGATACAAGGAAGCTATTCTGAACACAAGAGCCCTGCTGGATTGGACCAACGGTCCTTCTTGTCTAGCATCCTATTTCACACAGTAGCCAACTAAGTGCCCTAGAGGGCCAACAAACAGGACACAGAGGCCATGGGCTTCCTCTGAAACTACCTCCTAGCACTGCTGCTCAGAGGTTTGCTGCCACTGTCTGTGGAGGTCCTTGGCACCTGGGAGGAGGTTTTGTGTGTTCTGTTTTACCAGGAACCTTCTCCCCCACCCCCCAGCTTCTGAAATTATGGGGTGTTGAGAGGGCAGCTTCTAATATGGCCCAGGTGTATCCGGTTAAGCACTTCAGTTCTTTGCTAGGGTATCCAATAAAATGGGTTTGTTTCAGGATAACTGGGTGGGTTTTGTTTGCTGTAGTTATCCATCACCTCTCTGTGACTCAACAGTAAAGCACATGCTTTGCATGCAGAAGGTCCCAAGTTCAGTTCTTGGCTCCTTTAGCTAAAGGAGCTCAGAAGCAAATATTTGGTGAAACTTTTCCTCTGTGTGAATCCATATATGGTTATTTTGTATGTTACTCCAAAGAGATCCGGGCAGTGCTGCCTGTGCCCCTGAGGAAATGTAACTGGCCCAAAGATGGCTTCATAGACGGTGGGGATTTGAACCCAGGTCTCTCCGCTGAGAATCTAAAGTATTGATCGCTGCAGGTTGTGTTCCAGCTCTGATCGATTGCCTTATTTGGTGTTCGCAAAGTACCCTCAAGATAGGTTAGCTGGTGTGGGTAGGATGGTCTTCCTCTGCAACATTTGGCTTTCTTGGCCTTTTAATACTCACCTGGAAATTGTATATCAGTGGCTATCACGAGCTATAGTTACCGTAGAGTCAAGGGGGCAGCCATAGTGGTCTGAAGCAAGAGAACAAAGTTGAAGTCCAGTGGCACCTTTACAACCAACAAAGTTTAAATCTGGATATAAGCTTTTGCGTGCACATGTGCGCACACGAAAGCTTATACACAGAACTAAACTTTGTTGGTCATAAAGGTGCCACTGTCTGGACTTAAACTTTGTTCTACAGTTACTGTAGTTACTTTATCCTATATGTATAGCCACATATTTACATAAATTTCAGGAGAGACAGTAGCCTGCCCAGAACCTTTTGCTTCTCCTCTCTCCTTATGTTTAATAATACTTTGAGTCGTCTCAGGACAACTGGATCTTACTGGTTTCTGTCTCCCTTTCTCTCTCTAAAACAAAGATATTCCGGTCACTTCCAGCTGGTTACAACATCTCCAAGCAAATTCTCGACCAGTATCTCACCCTGTTAGCAGATGACCCACTAAGAAATATACCTTTGAGTTTTTTGTGTGTGGGTTTTTTTTAGTTTTAAAAATTACATGGGGCAATAGCATGCTCTTTTGTTCCATGTTTCTTTGACCTAACCAACCTTGTCTTCCTCATTTACCTCTCCTCATAGCTGGAGTTTGTTGGTAAATCTGGCGAGAGCGGCGGTGGCATGTACGTGATCAGTATCCTTTTTGGCTCAGCTCTTGGCACAAGAATCAGTCCAATGAAAAAAAGCAAAGAGTGTTAAGTAGGCACACTGGGGGTGTTGCTCTCTTTTTCTGTGCCAGTCACAGACTTTTAGTGTACAGCAGTTTCCATTTTGCCACGTCCATCAAAGGTGGGTGGTTCTCTCCCTCCTGCCCGCTTGGACTGGAAGTAACTGCAGCCGAGGTGCTTGGCTGGAAGTAAGCCTGGCCTGTGTGAGAGTTGTGTGGACTGGCAGCGAGTGTTGGAGGCTCTTGCACTCAATTCCGACCCTAGCAAAAAGACGGGGTTGGGCAAGAAGGAAGGAGAGCTGCAGGGGCCACAGCAGGTGGGTCCTGCTGCCAGGACATTCAAGAATACTGGACTCCTATCAAAGGATGGGCATCTGAAGAGAGACTTTGTGGTTTGGGAAGTGGTAGAGTGCCCTCAGAACAAAGGGAATGCAAGGGAACTAGGAGAGATGGAGGAGAGGAGCCGCTGAAACAGGGCAATCCATTCTCCTCCTCTGTCATGTTCCCTGTGAGAACAAGAGCTTTCAAGGGTCAGTTATCTCCAATAATGCTAGGAAAAGTTGAAGGTAGCAAGAAGAGAGGAAGACCCAGCATGAGATGCATTGAGTCAACCGAGGAAGTGGAGTTTGCAGGACCTGAGCAAGGCAGTTAATGGGAGGACTTTTTGGAGGTCATTCATTCGTAGGGTCCCCCTTAAGTCGGAAGCAACCTGACAGCGCTTCACACACATCTCTGTCTTCCAGACGATGCTGACTTTGGGGGGCTGGGGTGTGTGTGTTAAAAGTTGTACTAGGCCATCTGCTCACTAGATCTAATTTGTGGTTCCCTAAAAGAAACAAAATGCCAATTCTTATCCAGTTTAGCAGAGCTTCTCTTCCTGGTTGTGTCGAGATGGCTCTGCTTGGCCTGGGTCAAAGGGCAAAACAGCCATTCAGCAAGCCTGGCTTCAACTGACACTAAACTGTTGGTGTAAACATGGCTGGGAAGTGAATCCTGACCCAAGCTCTTAAACGGCATGATGTCCCCAGGGCAAATGAGTAAATGGCTCTGAGGTGTCCTTGCAGAATCAGAGAGAGAGACAGACAGAAAGCACAGAAGAAGGGGAGGAGGAGACTGGATTTATACCCCGCCCTTCACTCAGTCTCAGAGCGGCTTACAATCTCCTTTCCCTTTCCCCTCCCCACAACAGATACCCTGTGAGATCGGTGGGGCTGAGAGAGCTCTGAGAGAACTGCTCTTGAGAGAAGAGCTCTGAGAGAACTGTGACTGACCCAAGGTCACCCAGCTGGCTTCATGTGCAGGGTTGGGGAATCAAACCCGGTTCTTCAGATTAGAGCCCACCGCTTTTAACCACTACACCAATCTGCTGCCTTCAGGTTGTACATTCTTTCAGACTTCCGTCTGGAGGACTGAAAGAGGCTTCGTGGCTCAAACCAGACCACACCAAACCAGGATCAAGGAAGTGGGACTGCAGTTTAGCACAATGTTTGACGGAACGATCTGTAACTCGGCATCCAAACTCAGCCCTGCCCGCCTTTCCTCCATTTTTTGTCCCTTAACCTCCTCCCAAACAGACCTTCACAAGGCCTTGGCATCACTGGCCACTGCAACGCTGGAGTCGATAGTTCAAGAAAGGTAAAGAGACATTCTCCCTGAGTGTGTTGTTTCTGGCTTGGAGATGGCGGTGTTGAAAATGTTGAGTGGAGTGAAATGGCACATATGTGAAACCTGGCTGAGTTTTGGCCAAATAGGGAGACACTGGAGTTAGTTTGCCTCTTGCTTGGTATCAATCTTCTCTGCTGCTCCTACCTGCTACAGAAAAGACATCCTCTTCAGCCCCTGTGGTGTAAGCAAAGTGCTCTGTTCTCCCACATGATGCGGTCAGAGCACCTGTTAGCCGCAACACTGTGTTTGAATTGTGATGGGGCAAATTAGCTAAGAGATCTTTTGCTTAATAGGTGCGCAAGCTAGGGGTCGTACTCCAATTATACCAGAGTCAGAACTCTCTCAGAGCGGCACAGGTGACAGACAGGAAATATCTTTTATGAAATTTATTAAGAAAATAACCCTAATACATTCAGCTAATCAGTGGAATATCTCACACACACATGCACACCAGAGAGCAAGGAAGTAAAGAGGTGAAGCGATCTTAAAGAGATCAGAGACAAAAGAGTGCAAAGTGCTGTTGAGGATGGGGTTTATAGCTACCTGTCAAGATGTGTAGATATCCTTGGGGAAGGGATTATGGCCCAAACAGAGTTTGGGGGTGAACTGCCAGTTGGCATCCTGGGGCAGACACACCCTCTGAGGCCATGTGCTTTGGAGGATATAGACATTGGAAAACAACGTGGACCAATGGAAGGCCTTGAGGGGCTTGTCTCAGGTGAAGACAATAGATTGCCTGGACCTGTGAAGGGGTCCCAGGGGGTGAGACTCCAGGAACAGCAAAACCTAGGTTTGACCAATGAAGTCCCAGAGGGGCAGAGTCTGGATTCACAATAGTGTTGATGAGATTAGCCAGGTGCTGGATGGCTCTATGGAGCTGGCTGAATGGGTTTGATGACCACTGATGGTCTCGCCAAAGCAGGGTGAATAGGTTCCCAGGTTTAGACAAAAGATGGGAAAAAGGTCCCTGATAGACATCAGAAAGGATCATTAATATGTTTGGTTGGTTTATCTCGGTATCCTGAGGGATGGAACAGGAAGGACAGTTGTGGAGACACAGGATTTCCACATAAACATAGGTATCACACAAAAGGGCTACATGAGGTTCTGGAGACAGAAGGGCTATCCACCAGGTGGCCACTGAATAGGTTTTAGAAATGCAGATACTGTACCTCAGGGGTGTCGAACTCATTTGTTATGAGAGCCGGATCTGACATAAATGAGACCTTGTTGGGCCGGGCCATGTGTGTCATAAAATGTTGTGCCAGGTAGCCGAGATACAAAACTTTATAAAGGATACAAACACAAAGGGGTTTTTTTTACTTAAAATAAGAAAAACAGGTTGCTTACCAGTAACTGGTGATCTTCGAGTGGTCATCTGTGCATTCACACCAATGGGTTTAGTGCGCCTGCGCTGACCCGACCGGTGCTGTAGCAAGCTATGTTTCAAAGGATTTTCGCGCGAGTCCCACTGAGCATGCGCAGGAAACCCCAGCACGCATGCCCAGAGGGACGGGCGCGGAGATCCCGCCAGTTCCTTCAAAGCACCACCGCCAATCAACACCTATCAAAAAATTAGGAGCTGACAGCAGAGGGGAAGGAGGGCGGGCGGTGTGAATGCACAGATGACCACTCGAAGATCACCAGTTACTGGTAAGCAACCTGTTTATCTTCTTCGTGGTCTCTGTGCTTCACACCAATGGGAGACTAGCGAGCCATATCCTACCTGGAGGAGGGTGCTGGCAGGATGTTCATCGCTGGGCTGAAGACAAAACGTGACGGCCGATGCTGTCATTGGTGCGTCGGACGTCGAGGGCGTAGTGCCTGATAAATGTATTGGGCGTAGCCCACGTGGCAGCTTTGCAGATGTCATGTATTGGCACACCTTTCAGAAAAGCCGTAGATGTCGCGAGAGCCCTAGTGGAGTGAGCTCTGATGGGACCAGGCAACGGCTGTTTTGCCAGGAGGTAGCAAAGACGAACCAATTCCACTATCCACTTGGATAGACGCTGGGCTGTTATACGAGTCCCCAGGCGAGGTGATGCATATGAAAGGAATAGATGGGGATCTTTCCTAGTTGGATGTGTCCTTTTCAGGTAGAACAAGAGAGCCCTCTTGACATCCAGTGTATGCAGTAATCTATCCTCAGCAGATACTGGATTTGGAAAGAAAGTCGGCAAGAAGACTTCAGCTTGCAGATGGAATTCGGAAATTACTTTAGGCAGGAACGAAATGTCCGGTACCAATCTGATTCCGTCAGGAAGTACGGAAAGGTAAGGATAGCTATCCGGTCAGGAGGAAAGGCAAAAAAGGTCCTTTCAACGCGGCGGTAGAGAGAGAACTGGCGGGATCTCCGCGCCCGTCCCTCTGGGCATGCGCGCTGGGGTTTCCTGCGCATGCTCAGTGGGACTCGCGCGAAAATCCTTTGAAACATAGCTTGCTACAGCACCGGTCGGGTCAGCGCAGGCGCACTAAACCCATTGGTGTGAATGCACAGATGACCACTCGAAGATCACCAGTTACTGGTAAGCAACCTGTTTATCTTCTTCGTGGTCTCTGTGCTTCACACCAAGGGGAGACTAGGGAGCCATATCCTACCTGGAGGAGGGTGCTGGCAGGATGTTCATCGCTGGGCTGAAGACAAAACGTGACGGCCGATGCTGTCATTGGTGCCCCGCTACCGCCGGGAGGCGGGAAGGAGCCGGGGGGGGGGGGGGCCTGTCCCGCCCCCCCAGGCCGCATGTTTGACACCCATGCTGTACCTTGTGGAACTCGGCATTGTTTCATATGCATACCTTTCTGGGTGGAGGGGGAGACTGGAGATTGTCTTGGAGGACTGCCTTGTGCAAAACCTGAAAATGAAAGCCTTTTGCAGAGCTGTGGCTAGCTCTGTGTTTCAGAACCAAGAGTGCCTTCCTTTCACCTGACTTTTGGGGGACTCTGGTTCAGGTCAGGAGTGGGGTGCCCCTGCTGTTGGGGCTACCCTAGAGTAAGGCAGCGCCTCTGGGTAACACACCATCTCACCCCTCTGTGACGGGAAACCTCACTATATTCTGGTTGGTACTCTTTCTGCTTCCAGTTAGATCTCAAATATCTTGCTCCTTCACTTCCATTTTTTCTTTAGCTTCTCCATACGCTTGGAATATTCTTCTTTCTAATACTTAGCAAGCATATCCGTATATCCCTCTTTTTATTTTCTTCCCCTCAGGTTCCTTGTCTGCATGGATTGGGCACTATATATAATGATCTTCCTGATCTAGTCCATGGGGCAGGGTGTAAAAAAAAAATCCAACACCTATACTCTTGCAGAGTGTAAACTAAAACAGAATAGTATAAAGCGACTGGGGTAACAAACCATTGCACATAGTGTGGTTTTGAGACAAATTGCAGAGTTATTATTTAATTATCACGTTTTTATTCCTTATATTTAATACCTTGGAAGTTCTCACTACCTACCCAAATGTACAGCAGAATAACTTGGTAGTTAGCAAATATATGCATGATTGTTGGGGTGGAGAAGGTCCTCCTTTCTTGCTTTGATCATATATCCATCTGTGCAAAGTCTGCCTTTTACTTCTGAATTCTTCACTAGGTTTTACAGGTCCATTTTGCATTTTTTTTCTCCTATAACCTTGATACCTAGAAACTTGAAATAGAAACCAAATTGTATCTAGGAGGCTTGTCACTATATTGCGTGAAGTATACAGAGAAGAAATATTGACCAGCCTAGGAGCTTTGGTGGTTGGGGTGAAGCATTTCATGATTCTCCTTTCCTTCCCCACTCTAGATTTGGATCCCGGTGCGCCCGAATCTTCCGTCTTCTCCTGAGGAAGAAGCATTTGGAACAGAAGCAAATAGAAGACTTTGCCATGATCCCTGCCAAAGAAGCGAAGGAAATGATGTATAAGATGCTGACATGTAACATTGTCAGCTTGCAGGTATCTTCCTTTCCTTGGGGCTACCATGGGCTTTCAAAAGAAGCTGTGCATAACCTCAGCTGCTACAACCAATGTTCCCTCTAAGCTGTGGAGTCTTGTGAGCAAAAATTCTACTTTGTGAGCTACTGGCATCAAAGTTGTGAGCAAGTGATTTGGCTACTGCATAAATTAGTTTTCTCTGGAGCCCTCCTTCCTGAGCCAAGACAAAAATCTGTGAGCTGGAGGCTAAAAAACTGTGAGCTAACTCACACCAACTCAGCTTAGAGGGAACACTGGCTACAACAAAACAGCTCATTGTAAGACTGGGACTCCTCTGCACATTAGTCAAGAGACACACACAGTGTAAGTATTCCAAAGCCCAAAGAACTGAGTTTAGAATCAGAATTCTTAATATCTGGGACCCAGTTGAGAGGGAGCAGAGCCTGCCTCTTTAGGCACTGGGATTAAGAACATAAAAACATAAGAGAAGTGTTGGGGTGTAACAAGTTTAAAACACTTCAGTATTTACAGGGTTAATGTTGTTTACAATAGTCAACAGGAAGTCACATGTTTGTTTGTATCCAATCTATTCACTTAGTAGAAAGCCCCGGGGATTTTGTAAGAACTTTAGCTCTCTGATTGGAAATCGATGTATCAGGTATTTAGCATATTGAGGTTCTCCTTCCTGCCTTTTTGTCTTGCTGGAGAAGGAGATGCCATTCCTGTTTTATCTCCCCAGCTGTAAGGATGTAGCTATCTAGTTCTGTTGTTATTTTGTATCCCGTGTACCTTTTCCCCCTGTTAGGTTTATAGTAAACCTTTATATTTTGCATACACAATACACATGGACTCAGTCTCTCAATCTTTTACTCTGCTGATCCTAGTGATTTTTACTCTGCTTAAACACATTTTTACCAAAAGAACCCCAACAAGGAGCCAATGTTGGATCAGGCCAATGGCCCATCTAATCCAACACTCTGTCACACAGTGGCCAGAAATACCAGGTGCCATCAGTGGGCGCAGGACACTAGAAGCCTTCCCACTGTTGCCACCCCCCGCCCCCCCCCAAGCACCAAGAATACAGAGCATCACTTGTCCCAACGTGAGAGTTCCTATCTATACCTTGTGGCTAAGAGCCACTGATGGAGCTCTGCTCTGCTTAAGAAGGGGCACCCACTCCCAGTAGTTCACCTAGATGTCGTGCCTTTCCTTTCCCTTCCCCCTATAAGTAAAGACCTTTCCCACATAGGACTGAATGCCTGTCAAAGTACTGAGCTTGGACATGGTGGAGATAAAATGTGACATTAGACAGACTGCTCTCCATTGATAGGCAGTAGGTGCACAGTGTGCCTTGCAACAGAGACCCTTTTTCCACACGCACGAGAGTGGCTAAGATACTGAAGAACTGGTTGAGGCCACTGCGTGAGACAGGATGCAGGACTAGATGCACCACTGGTCTGATCCAGCAGGGCTCTTCTTATGCACTGGAATTTAAAAATGGGAAAGCCCCTGATCTGCATTCACAAGGCAAGGTACCTTCAGCCGCACCACGCTCTAGTGATGGTAGAAATGTTGTACTTCATATGGTTAGGAAAAGACCAGAAGATTTCAGTGGTAGAGCATATGCTTAGTCTGTAGAAGGCCCCACGTCTTATCCCTGGCATATCAATGAAGCGAGGCTGGGAGATGACCCTGTTTCCACCCGCACGAGAGTGGCTAAGATACTGAGGAACTGGTTGAGGCCACTGCGTGAGACAGGATGCAGGACTAGATGCACCACTGGTCTGATCCAGCAGGGCTCTTCTTATGCACTGGAATTTAAAAATGGGAAAACCCCTGATCTGCATTCACAAGGCAAGGCACCTTCCGCCGCACCATGCTCTAGGGATGGTAGAAATGTACTTCATATGGTTAGGAAAAGGCCAGAAGATTTCAGTGGTAGAGCATACGCTTAGTCTGTAGAAGGCCCCACATCTTACCCCTGGCATATCAATGAAGCGAGGCTGGGATATATCTCTGCCTGAGACCCTGGAGAGCTGCTGCCAGTCAGAGTCAGCAGTGTTGGCTTAGATGGATCCGTGGTTGGATTCCGTGGAAGGCAGTTTCGCATGTAAATACAGCACTGTGAATACTCAAACGTGTCATTGTACAGAAATGCTATGCATTATTTAAATAATAATGATATATTCAGGTCTGAAGCTATAGGACAAAATTCGATTCCAGTGGCGCCCTTAAGACCAACAAAGTCTTAAAGGCGCCACTGGATTCAAATTTGGCGCATGACAGCTTATACCCAGAATTAAACTTTGATGGTTTTAAAGGTGCCACTGGACTATATTCTAAAATAATAACAGCGAGTGTTCCTTCTCTCTCTTTCACGCTCAGGAAATCCCCAAGACGCCCGACCATGCCCCTTCCCGGACTTTCTACTTATATGCAGTCAGTGTGCTCTCATCAGCTGGTCAGTCACAAGCTCTGGCACAGCTGTCCTTGAACAAGAGCAGTTTGTGTCAGAGTTCTCTCAGCCCCACCCACCTCACAGGGTGTCTGTTGTGGGGAGGGGAAGGGAGTTTGTAAGCCGCTCTGAGACTCCCAAGTGAAGGGCGGGGTATAAATCCAATCTCTTCTCTTCTTCTTCTTCTTTCTTCCATCTGGTGCTCCTGACAAAGCAACTGTAAAAACTCTTCCCTTCCCCTCCATTTCAGAGTGTAGCCAACCTGATTGAAAGACGGCTGCACGAAACCAAAGAGAACAGGTGAGCGGGGTGTCCCGGAGTAGTTAAGGAAAGAACTTGCAGCTGAAAGTTGTGTGAGCGTGCCCTGACCTGTGGGGGACAATCCCTGGGAAGTTCTTTTGTTGAAGTGAATGAGAGCTGAACGAGGGCAAAGTTCGAGAGCCAGTGTGGTGTCGTGGTTAAGAGCGGCAGGACTCTAATCTGGAGAACCGGGTTTGATTCCCACGTCCTCCCCATGTGAAGCCAGCTGGGTGACCTTGGGTCAGTCCACAGTTCCCTCAGAGCTCTCTCATCCCCACCCACCTCACAGGGTGTCTGTTGGTGTGTGAGGAAGGGAAGGTGATTGTAGGCCGCTCTGAGACTCCTCTGGGTAGG
>NW_015165831.1:2324146-2327914 GCF_001447785.1 Gekko japonicus | reverse complement strand
TCCTGGATTAAAAAAATAAATTGGGGGGGGGGTTTGTCAGATTTTCCACCTCAAACACCACAACATCTCCGTTCAGCCATGATTAGACCAAAGTATTCACCTGAGCTGGGGGGGGGGGGGAGAGGGGTCATGGATCAGTGGTAGAGTCCTTACTTCAGAAGACCCTCGGTTCAGTCCCTGGCATCGCTAATGTAAGGATGACCAGGGAGTAGGTAACACAGAAGACCCCTTGCTTTGAGCCCCGAAGAGCAGCTGCCAGTCAGAGTAGACAAGACTGACCTTGAAAACCCAGGGGTCTGGCCCCAGTATAAGGCAGCTCCATGTATTTCCATCCCCAGGCGTCTGCTGGAAAAATCCCAGCGGGTGGAGGCCATCCTTGCGTCGATGCAGGCGACGGGCGCAGAGGAGGCGCAGCTGCAAGAGGTTGAGGAGATGATCACAGCCCCGGAGCGCCAGCAGCTGGAGAGCCTCAAGCACAATGTGAACAAGTGAGCAGAGAGGAGGGAGGGAGGGAATGGGGGAGGGGCTCTTGCCTGCTCCACTGCAGGGGAGGGAGAACAGCCAAAGGCACTTGGAGATGTAAGAACCAAAGCTTCAGGACTGGCCTAGCTGGCAGCAGAATGAAGTGCTGGGGTGGGCTGTACCACTTCGGATTGTGGGTGGATGCTTCAGATTGCACTTCCGGGTGCTTCTTTCGTTTAGGAAAATAGCATATTGGGGATGGAGTTTCCAGGCACTTCGCTTCTTTCTATGCTGGTGTTTCTACCTGCAGTGAGGGTTTTTTTTTTAATGTAGAAGATAATTTAAAATGCGGTTTATATCCCCCACCTCTTCCTTTGTAAATCGCTCTGAGACTCCGAGTGAAAGGCAGGGTATAAATCCAATCTCCTCCTCCGCAATGCTGCTCTCCAACAACCTACAGTATTCTGCAGCAGGTATAGATCGGGCCCATGTATGTGGCTTTCAGGCACACTTGAGCTCCAGTGGCGTGGGCCAAACAGTCTCCCTCCACCCAACTTGCTCCGTGGGGTTCTTGAGAGGTTAAGGGGGTTTTGAGGGCTAGAGAACCACCCCAAATTCCTTAGAGAAGGGGCAGGATAAACAAAATGAGACGTGTGGACATGAAACATTTCAAATGGTTTGGTTGCGTCTCCTGTTGTTGGCAGAGGGCCGAACACCTGTGGTGAGCCGGAATTATCACCAACAATTGGGGGGAAAGCCTTTATAAAACCACAAGCAAATTGGGCCTTTATTGCTTCCAGGAGGTGGGTGTGTCCACAAATAACATCATTAAGGCCTGGATTCAGAAGTATTTGTATTAAAAGCACATTCCTGTTCCTTTTTTTAATAAATTCACAGTATGCATTGTAGCATATTATAAACAAAGTCTGTATGTCTCCCAGTTAACCCAGGAATGTATATATTTTCTTAAAATTGCTCTTTCTAATTATGCTCATTTCTTTGGTGAAGCTTTGTCCAATTTTGGCAGTCTCTTTGACTAGCCACTCCTGGAGAACTTCCTGCTGGCAGGAGGGGTGGGGGGAAGGGTCCTTGGGCCAGGAAGAAGTGCCACCATTAGCAGAACAGATCTGTAGAATCCAACCCTCTGGCTGTTTTATGGAGTTGGACAGGCACATATTGCTTTAGGTGCCGGGAGAAAAAGTAAGTTGCCTGTTGATAGTATCTGGCCAATGTTCTCAACCAAGCTATTGCTTAGGCATCAAAATAACTCCCCTAGTACGTGAGAGGGAGCCTCTCCTATTTGAGAGCAAACCATGTAATTGTCTTATACATTTATATATATATAATTTTTCCTCCCTGAAAGGATTGATGCCAGTGAGAACCAAGTGGATGAGACCATTTTCCTCCTGGAGTCCTACATCAACAGCACTGTGAAGCACTGAGCCAGCTTCCTGCCAGCTCGGGAGAGAGACCCTCGGGCAGCTGAAGGACGGCTCCCTCGCCTCTTCTGCAGAGAGGCTACTTGGAGTGCGGGAGGAGGCGCTTTCAGCCACTGCTTGGACCTCTTTATTTATTGTATATTTGCTTACAAGAACATTAAAAATGTTGGGACTTGATGGGCCATTGGTCTGATCCAACATTGGCTTCTCTTACGTTCTTATGTTCACTTGTTGATAACAGCCATTGTGGAGGGTGTGCAAGGGGAAAGGGCGAGGGTGGAGGAGTTGACCCGGCAGACTCTGCTGCAACCCAGAGGCAATCTGATTCACGCTGCATCTTCCCTGGTCCACCATTTCCTGGCTCAGCGGAGTCCTCAGGTGTCTGTGAAAGAGACCTTAGCATCCGTTCTCTGCCAAATTGTTAAAAGCGGTGCATAAGCTTGCCTGAAATGCCTATCACTCAACGTCTGTTTTTAATGAACGTATATGAAGTGGTATTTCTAGGGGTGCAGTGTGTTGTCAGGGCTGGCTAGTGGTCCCCAGCGGAATAGGGCATTCTGGGGCTGGGGGTGTTGAAAGGCCTTTCTTGCAGGTGAATCAATAGGACTCAGTTGGTCTTTTTGCCTCTGTGGCATCTGATGAAGGGAGCTTTGACTCTCCAAAGCTCATACCCTGGAAACCTTGTTGGCCTTTAATGGACGACTGGACTTGAATCTTGCTCTTCTACTGCAGACCAGCATGGCTGCCCACCTGAACCAAATGCTTTGCTTTTTCATTCTGTAGTTGCATCTCTTTCAATATTGGTCTCTGCTGCCCTGACCTGGGTAGCCCAGGCAAGCCCGATCTCAGAAGCTAAGCAGGGCCCACCCTGGCAAGGACTCGGAAGGGAGACCTCCAAAGGAATACCGGGGCTGAGATGCAGAGGCAGGCGTATCAAGCCACCTCTCTGAAAATGTCCAAGCCCCAGTAGGGGTCGCCAGAAGTCACCATGACTTCCAGGCATGCAAGCACACACACACACATATACTGGTCTTTGCTGTCTACTGGCCCATAGCTACGGTGGGGTTATTGGGGGCTCCGCCCCTTCCTTAAAGGGCCAGCCCCCTTCCTTAAAGGACCCCTGCTTCTTAAAGCCCCCCCCCCGCTTCTTCTCAAAAGCATTTAAAGGATCTCTTTTGAGAAAAAAGTGGGGTGGCACATGCCCCTTCCCTCCCCCTGCAAGATTTAAAGGGCCCTTCAGCTGATCGGTGGGCCCTGTGCTCCCTGCCGATCAGCTGAAGAGCCCTTTATATCTTGTAGGGGGGGAGGGAGAGGTGCGCACGCCCACCCCCCTGCTTCATTATGGAAAATAAGGGCAGCCCCACCAGAAGAATTTTTGCCCCACGAGCCACAAACTCCTGGCTACGGGGCTGGCTGTCTAGTACCTGTCCATGGTAAATCACTGTCCTTATTTTATTCCTCTGTTGCCAAATTGGGAAGTTTGGGTGTGCTGCCTTTAATGATCATTTGTATGAGTTGTGAGCTGACAAGTTGTTGTGGGGGGGGGCATGCTTCTCTGCAAGGGAAATCTCTTGAGTCGAAGAGGTGGCTGGCATTTCATGTATGCCGTCCCAGCTTGCAGATTTATTATTTTAAATGTTCCTGTCTTCCTATTCAAAATTAAAGAGCAAAAGGAGCTCAGAAATTCCAGAAAGGATCCATGCAGCGCCAGTTAGAAACCCTAACCTAGTAAAGCAGGAGTTGCTCAGTGAGTCTCTAAAGCTTGATCTCACCAGTCAAGCAGATTCAAAGGGGAGGAGGTGGCCCTTGAGACAGTCCTGTCCCGTCCCGTCCCCCCCCCCCCAACTCTTTATCCCTTTGGGGTTTC
>NW_015165831.1:2314625-2324049 GCF_001447785.1 Gekko japonicus | reverse complement strand
CATTCAGAGGTGGTTTGCCATTGCCTGCCTCTGTGTCACAACCCTGGACTTCCTTGGTGGTCTCCCATCCAAATACTGAGCAGGGCTCACCCTGCTTAGCTTCCAAGATCTGGTGAGATCGGGTTAGCCTGTGCCATTCAGGGCAGGATTGGCATAGACGCCTGCAAAGACCTTTTAGCATTAGCAAAAAATCTGCAGAGTGAGTACTGGGCAGTGGCTGAGCAGCTGCTGTAGTTCCCAAACACTTCTTGTTAACATAATCACACAGGGCAAGTTTTGGTGATTTAATCCGAGTGCTCCCCAGGTGCAGCCATAATAGGCATATCCTATATATTCCAGGAGGGGTTCTGATCGGTATGCCAGCCACAGTGGATTAAAAGCACCCTGGCCCGCAGTTGGCACGAGCTTTCATGCGGGAAGCTGAATCTTAAGTGCACCCCTAGTTTGTAAGCCTCCAAGGGAGAGCGTAGCAGGCTGGAAACACACGAGTCAACACCAAAGCTGTTCATATTTACAGATCAAACCATAACCCTTCAGCGTGGATACCCAAATTGTAATAAAAGCAAAGCAACTAAAAACAATTTAAGACTATTTTATTACTTCTTAACCATCTTTTTAAACAGCACACAGCAGTATCAACATACAATATTTGATCAGTCGGGAACAGAGATGTTTACCTAATGTCTACCATATGAGTTTGTGGCTTTGGTAAGGTTTGGACTGGTGTCTTGCCAGCTCACCCGCTTGCTTAGTCACTGTGCGACAAAGCTGCTCTAGTGTTTGCATTTATTTCCTTGAAAATGTTGGATGGGAAACCAAAATGGTCTCTAGTAACCATTTGTCACAGAAAATTAAAAGATGCACAGAAACTGCCATTGTTCCTAGGAGCACCCCAAAGGGTTTTTGCCTTGGAAAGGTGACTTACCAAGGGCATGAGAAAGGAGATGCAAAGTGAGGAGCTAGGGAGAACACAAACCGAAACATACTCCTTGTTCACCACAGTCTGCCATACTACAGGATGAAGCCAGTGTGCTGCTATCATTGTTCTGCATAGCTGACCTATGGCCAGCAAAAACCAGCCACTTGATTGGCATCGAAGACTGCATGATTTGCAGATGGACTTTCTGGGGGTGCACATTCTGGTAAGATTGCCCCAGGCCCAGGGGAACAATCGATATGATTTATGCGGCCTGTGCTTCAAAGGACAAGTTGCGATGCATTTTATGACCTGCTCTGTAACTTGAGAAAGCTGACCTGTGTTGATTTTGTGTGGGTGTGATGGGGTTAGTAAGAAAGGGTGTGTTTTCCTGCTCACCAGATGGGTCCTCAAGAGAAGCCAGCCAACCTTTATAACACCTAGAGACTTGTCTTAATGTCTGCTTCGATGTCTGATCTGCCCTAAGGAGAGAATTTGATGCCCTGTGGGGCAGACACATGCCACTGAGTGTAGCACTGAATCCTGAGGGAAGAGAGAAGCATTTTGGAAACAAATGTAAGCTGCCCTGAGCCTGCCTGGCAGAGAGGGCGGGATATAAATTGAATTAAATAAATAAATACTGGCAAAAAAAATTGGGGGGAGGGCTGAAGCTAGGATTGCCAGGTCCCCCCTGGACACTGGCAGGGGCTTGGGGGGAGGGTAGCTTGGTGTAGTGGTTAAGAACGTGGATTCTAATCTGGGAGAACCGGGTTTGATTCCCCACTCCTCCACTTCCACCTGGCTGGATGACCTTGGGCAAGCCATAGCTCTGATAAGAGCTGTCCTTGAAAAAGAGCAGTTTCTGTCAGAGCTCTCTCAGCCCCACCTACCTCACAGGGTGTCTGTTGTGGGGAGGGCGGGGTATAAATCCAATCTCTTCTTCTTCTTCTTCTTTGCCAGATGCAGGCTGGGAAACTCCTGAAAACTTCTTCTTCTTTGCCAGATGCAGGCTGGGAAACTCCTGAAAACTTGGGGATGGAACCTGTGGAGGACAAGGGATTCAGTGGGGTACAATGGCACAGAATCCACCCTCCAAGCCATTCATTTTCTCCAGGGGAACTGATCTCTAGTCTGTGGATGAGCTGTAATTCTGGGGGATCCCCAAGTCCCACCTGGAGGCTGGCATTCCTCTCTGAGGCTGGTTTCAGGGTTTCACCTGAATTTGGAGTCACTGTCTCAGGCAAAGCATCTGAGAAGTTCAGAAGGAACCCAGAAAGCTTTTGAGTCAGTAACGGAAAATTTCAGGATGTGGAGGTCACAAAATCCTACCTTTAAACCAGGACTTTTGGTGAAAGGCTTGGTTTCGTTATTGATTTAAATACTATGTGTATTTACCTAAAATTCATTTCCAGCTTTGCTAATGTAAAAACGACCTTTAAAACAACAACAACAACAAAAACCCGTCTGCCGTTTTTCTCCAATTACTGCTGTAAGCAGGTCCTGGATTACTGGTGCCTTTAATATTTTTACAGGGACTGCAGCTATTGCTTCTTTATCACAGTAGTTTTGGGGGCAGCCTGAAATCCAGTTTGCACCAGGTGAAAATGAACTTACTTAGTCTCCAAAACGCGTGCTTAATCTCCACTGGTCAGATTCTTATATCTGCTCTTCAAAATCTCCCCCTTCCTCCCCCCTATCAGACTGAATTAAATTCTACGAAACTTGAAATCTTACTGTTTGCTTTCAGATGCATTCTAAGGGCGTTTGCCCGCTTTGGACGAACTCTGGCTTTGTGTGGCCTCTTCAGTTGCTATAGGTCTTGTCCGCCAAAAGAGGGCTCTCTTTTCTTTTCCCCAACCTCTATCTGTCCCTCTGTGGTTCTTCCTCCAGAAGCTTGAACACAGGTTGTGTTTCCTGTAGAAGGTTCCTCATGCTCTCTTTGGGAATCTCTTCTCTTGCCTGAAAAGTACAACCACGAGAGTGTTTCACATGATACAACGTTACAGGGGTTTTTTTTGCAAAGGATCTCCCGCGATACTCCGGTGGGTGCTGCAAACAACAACCCTGTGAACGGGACGGGACTCCCGGCGTGGTGTGCTCAGCTGGCAGGAGGGTCCCGGAGTTTCTGAGAGCGGACTGAAGCTCCAGCCTGCAGGGCTGATGCTTTGCCTGCTGCGAAGGACCTCGCTCTGATGCTGAAGGCCGCGAGGATGGCGAACGTCCGGAGAGTGTTGGTGCATCTCTCCAAAGAGAACAACCGGCCGCAGCGAGCCAAGTTTCAGCAGGTACGAGCAAAAGATGGGGCAAGGTTGCCGACCTCCAGGTGGGACCTGGAGATCTCCTGGCATTACGACTGATCTCCAGACGACGGAGATCAGTACCCCTAGAGACAATGGCTGCTGGGGGGGGGGGGTGAACTCTGGCATGAGACCCTTTTAATGTCCTTCCCTCACCAAACCCCATTCTTCCCACACTCCACCCGTAACTCTTACATGTTCTTTTTTCCAGGACGGGAGGGCACGAAGCGGGGTTCAGTTGAATTGAAGAATGGGCTTGGACTGGGGTCTCTTTGCAACACTGCGATTTATTCTTTATTTACTTTGTTGGCATCCTTGGTGTAGGTGTTGGGAGCATGGACTCTAATCTGGGAGAACCGGGTTTGATTTCCCACTCCTCCACATGTAGCTGCTGGTGTGACCTTGGGTCAGTCACAGCTATTTCAGAGCTGTTCTCTCAAGTGCAGTTCTCTCACTCAGCCTCACCTACCTCACAGTGTGTCTGTTGTGCGGAGGGGAAGGGAAAGGAGATTGTAAGCCGCTCTGAGACTCTTTCAGGTAGTGAAGGGCAGGGTATAAATCCAATCTCTTCTTCTCCTCCCCACTGGGGTCTCAAAGCAGCTCCGTTCTTATCCTCACAACCCTGTCGGTTAGGCTGAGAGTGTGTGACTGACCCAAGGTCACCCAGCAAGCTTCCATGGACGAGTGGGAATTCAAACCTTGGTCTCCCAGATCCTACTGCAGAACTCTAACCTCTGTGCCACCCAGGCTCTGGGCAACACACCAAACTGTCACTGTGCCAATTAGCCATACATCTGGGATTAAGATTTGGGATTAAGATTTCAGATTTGAGGTTGCTAGTTTTAGCCAGGCATGTTGGGCCCCAGAATCTCTCATTTCAGATAAGCGAGAACCGATTGTAGGTAAGGCCGTATATAACCTTCTAAATACAAAAAGCAAAACCCGACTGGATTTGCTGGACTAGCCAAACTGGGTTCAAGGAAAACTGGATTGTCTGAATGAAGTAGAGAACACTTGCACAATTTATTCTACATTTTTTTCTGTTTTACATAATCTGTTTGAGTTTTGCTGATGACAGGTTTGCCTAGATCTGCTGATATGCGAACGGTGGAGAGCCACATTCACAATCCCCATCAGCTGAAAGAGCCTCATGATTACCGTATGCCCTACGCATCACATTAGGTACTCAAAAGGTTCAGTGTAACAAGCATTTAAAAAGGGAACATTTACACAGTGTAACAATTAGCAATTACAAACATTATATTCATATAAAATTAAACTATCATATACAGTGGCTATTGGACTTGCATGTCTAATAATCATAAAATTGCACAAGTGAATATTTCATCAAAAGCCACTAGACCAGATGTGTTTCGGCCCTGAGCACCTTCTTCGGTGACCTAAAACTGTATTGTACACACATAAAACATGAAATTTCATTTAAGGGCCAGGTAGGTTTGAAATGATCACTGCCTTCCCTCTGAATAAAAAACAGGCCTGTGTATAATTGTGAGCCAGTCCACAAAAAAGATGGTGTCTCTCATGAATTAATCTGTCTCTGACCACTGTTTCTGTCATCTCAGTGCATGCAAAAGTGAAGCTAATTGTTACACTGGGTAATAAATATTTTGTTAATTTTCATGCTTGTTACACTCAACCTTTTGAGTACCTAACTTGTTCAGTTTGGGTTTGGTTCCCTTTCTTTTCTTTCTGCCCCATGCATCACCCCAAGCATGTAACAATAATATATAACTTCAAACTGGGAATCCACAAGGACTTGCAGGGGGAACCATACTTTCCCCTGTATTCCCCTTCCCCACACTGCATCCTCTTTCGCTCTTTCTGGAAACCCCCATATCCTTCCCTGCTTCTTTCTTTCCTTCACACTCACCATCTATCCTACCTTTTATCTGCTCCCCTGCTTTCAGCTTTCCCTCTCTCCCTCTCCCTGGCAGCCTCGCCCTGGGAAAGCTCAGTGTAGCTCCAGCTGCTGGGCCCTGCGTCCCCCTCCCTACATTGCTCCTGGCTATATTCCTGGTGGAGTTTTTTAAAATTCATCTTCTTTTCTTTTTATCTCAACCAAAATATTTTGTAATTTTTCTTGTTCAGAATTATGTTGTATCGGGTGACATGTAATAAAAGCTTTACTTGCATCCCAAACCATTCTCAAATCAGTGCCTTTGTTCAAATTAATTTTAAAAAATTAGCCTTTTCTTACAGTCCTCAACAATTTCTTCTTTTTTTTGTAATTGTGCTTCATTTAATCTCCATATTGGTTTTTCTTTGAACAACCAGGTTCACAGGATTGTGATCTGAAAACATCTTTGGTAAAATCTCTACTTTAACAACCTTAGTACTTAAATCATAGCTATTCTAGAAAAAGATCTATGGCTGTGGTCACACACACTAAATAATCCACTTTCAATCCACTTTCCGTGCACTTACCAACTGGATTTTACTGTGTGAAATCCCCCCCCCCAAGAATCTATCCATTTGTGGCAAGATCACTCCATTCCAGTCTCCCATTAAGTGCCAACTTTCATAGGGGAGATTTATTAACTTATCCATAAGTTGTTTGTACAAAGTCCCTTTATCTTCATTTGGTGCATACAGTCCCAAGTATATTAATTTCTACTTTCACAAATCTGCCAAAACACAAATGGTTTTAATTGGGGGTTAATATATAATACTGTATATAATAATATAATAATATATAATATTAATATAATAATGGCCACCAAATGAGAAGGGAGCACTCACTGGAGAAGACCCTGATGCTGGGAAAGATTGAAGGTCAAAGAAGACGGGGACAGCAAAGGATTTTATTTATTTATTTTGAGACTTGTATCCTGCCCTACACATAGTGTCTCAGGGCGGCTAACAAATAAGGTTTAAAAATTTAAAACAGTAAAACAATGTTACATACATACTAAAATGGTGCTACAATAAATTACATAAAAGAACCAAGATGCGCAACAAATCACATTGGCGGCAGGTTTTCTTAAAAGCATGAGCGCCAGGAGTACTGTTTCCCAGCTCAATCGGGCGACATCCACCGCCCCGCCCCCACAGTGCAGCAGATGAAAGATGAAATCTTGGTGAAAGATGAAATCTCCTACTCAAAAGCCTGGCGGAAGAGCTCCGTCTTGCAGGCCCTGCGGAACTGTACGAGGTCCCGCAGGGCCCGGATCTCCTCCGGGAGCTCATTCCACCAGGTAGGAGCCGCCACCGAAAACACCCTGACTCTGGTGTGGGACAACTTCACAACTCGGGGGCCTGGAACTTCAAGGCGATGGAAATTCCCCGATCGCAGTGCTCTTGAGGGATGAGATGGTTAGACAGTGTCATAGATGCAACAAACATGAAATTGAGCCAACTTCAGAGGACGGCGGAAGACAGGAAGGCCTGGTGTGATCTAGTCAATGGGGTCGCAAAGAGTCGGACTCGACTGTGCGACTGAACAACAATAAATATAATACAACTCCATTTTTCTTTTTAATGTCAGCTAAAATAAATGCTTTGCCCAAAGCTTTGTAGACCAAATATTTTATATCTTTTTTTCTATGAGTCTTTTGTAGCCACATAATGTCTTATTTTAATATTTTCAAATATTTTTCCTCTTCTGAGAACATTTGCTCCATTTATATTCCATCCATGTTAAACACTTATAATCCATAATTAAACCCTAAATTTAGAAAGTCAGTACTTGTATCATCTACTTCAGTATCCTCCTCCTTTTCCAATTCCTGTTGCACCTGTAACAGGTCTTGTGTGTAGCCTCCTCTTGGGTCTCTGTTTGTATCTCCTCAAAGTCTTTTAAATCTTTCCAGAAATTCTCTCACCTCTTGGACAAAATTCAATCTGAATCTCTGCTGTTTGAAAGTAAGGAACAAGCCTTCCAATTTATCCCATTGAAATGGGATCTTTTTCTGTCTCAGTTTTTTAGTTAGGAAGATATATTCTTTTATGTAAAATTATGATAGGTATTTCTTTAAGTATAATTATTTCAATATTGTCCATCTTCAATCTTGTATTAAAATGCTGTTGCAAAACCTGCTCTCTTGTTGTTTTCCTGACAAAATGCACCAAAGTGTCCCTTGGGACCTTTCTTGTGCTGGCAAATTAGAGTTCATACTATACACTTCATCAATTTCAAAGTCCATATCATCTTCTTCCAAATGCAAAAAAAAAATTGCCAATGCTTTGATAATCCTTTCTTGAATAATTTCATTTGAGGTCTCTGGAATAGATCTTAATCTTAAACAGAATTCTTTCTCTCTCAACTCCAGTAGGGCCAAGTTATCTAATTCGTTTTTAACTCTTTATCTGTAATTTCTGTTTTTCCACTTTATCATTAATTTGTTTAACTTCTCCAGAAATTTGCTTTATAGAGCTTTCCAGTTCTTTAATCTCTACTTTAATCTCTTCTTTCGTTTTTACAATACTTGTCTGTTTTATTACTCATCTGATCAAATAATTTCTGAAGCGATTCAGGTGTAATTGGCTTTTTAGGGGTTTGTTCAGTGGAGCCATTCCTTCTGGTAGACACTGTTATCAAATTAAAATCCAAAAGCCAGAGTCTCTCTAACAAGCGGGGAAATAGAAAGCAAACAGGGTGTTTTTTTAGCACACTCAGTTTCCACAGTCTGTAAACAAATCACCACGACAACAAAGCAGCCGAGTTCCCATCCTTCTCTTATCTTCTGTTGATAACAGATCCACCAATTAGGCACAGTCTTAGACAGTAAACAAAAATGGTCTCACGCAGATCCAGTCTGGTGTTCTGCAGCTGGCTACTTTCCCCCAAAGCACTTTTGTCAAAAGCAGTAAAAAAAATCACAAAAATAAAACTGATCCCTTATTCTGTTTTTTTTAGACATCTTTCTTGTAACTTTTCCTAATTAAGCTTTTTGCAGCAATTTTTAAGTCCATAAAACCTTAGAAACTTTTATCTTTATAGTCTCAAAAGGGGGGGGGGGTATATCACCACAAGTCATCTTATCTTTGTCATGGAGAAAATCTCTCTTTATCTCTGCAGTTAATTATTTCTTGAAGAAGTTAAGAAGTGAGGGAGGCAAGGTTTAAATTTTCCATTAGAGGCTGCACCACTGGCTGAGAGCAAAGATTTATATCCAAGCCTTCTGGTGCTCAGACTTCATTTTTACAGACTTGCTTACAGAGAGCTGCCATCTGAAGGATGCATGGTTAATCTCACAATTTCCGTTTCATCTAGGGAGATAACATCAGCCAGAAATCATACACACGCACCCCCCTGGTGTTCTTGACTGTGATGCTTCTCCAGTAAACCGGAGACATCAGCCTGCCACGTTCCCCACCGGAAGTCCCTCTAATTCAGCCAGTTCTCAAGCATCTTATAACAGGCATAGCCTACATATTTTCCAGCATATCTTTTTCGAATAGAATCTTTTTAAAGAAAGCTGAAGTTCTACATCTAATTCCACATTTTGGCTTTTTCTCTTCTCCCGTGGAGCCGTGGCATATGATCCTCAGTCTGTGGCAGGAGGCAACAGGTTATGGAAAGGTGACCTGTCATTTTCTCTTATCATCTTCCAGAGCATCGTTGGTCACTTCTGTGCAGCATCAAAAGACAGCTTGATGGTGAACTGTGGCCTGAACCAACGCCAATTCCTCATTTCGGATGCAGAGTTTGCTGGCTCCAAGCAAGCCCTTCTGCAGGTTAGTGGAAGGGGAGAAAGGCCAAAGTGGAAATTTCTTCCAAAAACCCCTGTCTGAGCAGCCATCTGAGATCGGAACCCCAAACTTCAGGTTGTAAAGAATTAAACTTTGAAAGATACAACTGCCAGTGGGATATGGGGCAAGTTCTTCGGGCAGGTGGCTCAAGAAACACCTTGGGGTGTTGCTCTGTGGAGAACCCAGAGATCGGATTACCCATCTCCAAGTTGGGAAATTCCTGGAATTTGGGGACAGAGTCTGGGGAGGAGTTTGGGGAGGAGAGGGAGTTCAGCAGAGGTATGATTCCATAGAGCCTACCCTTGGAAGCTGCCATTTCTTCCCGTGGAACTGCTCTCTCTAGCTTGGAGAACTGCAGGCCGCACCTGAATAAAGGCAGCCCTGCCCCCTGGTTCTGTCATTAGGGTTGCCAAGTCCATCTTCCACCCCCACTGGGGGACTTTGGGGGTGTTCCTGGAAGGGGTGGGGCATCCCCAACATGATGACGTCACGTTGGGGA
>NW_015165831.1:2294301-2314453 GCF_001447785.1 Gekko japonicus | reverse complement strand
TTGTAAGCCACTCTGAGACTCCCAAGTGAAGGGTAGGGTATAAATCCAATCTGTTCTTCTTCTTCTGTGGGCACTTTGAAGACAAACAGTAAATATGCTAGTCTTTAACATGCCGGACCTTTAGGAAAGAAAGATGCAAGCAATGTCCTGCTGGGCAAGTCAAGGGCCATCTGATAAGAACACAAGAAGAGCCCTGCTGGATCATCCCAGTGGTCCATCTGGCCCAGCATCCTGTCTCACGCAGTAGCCAACCGATTCCTCTGGAGGGCCAACAACAAGGCATAGAGGCCGAGGCCTTCCCCTAGGCTCAGCCATCTGTCTGCAAGAGGCAGCCCCTGAAGCACCCTCAAGGGAACACACAGTCAAGGGATCGAGGCCACGGCCCTGTTGTTTGTGTTGCTGCCTCCGCTACTCGGACTGCATTTCTCGAAGGTCTGATTGCAAAAGGTTTGCTTACTATGGGAATGGCAGCTCCTGAGCTCTGGGGGTGCCTCCTTGGGTAGTCTGCAAGTGCAAAAAAGTAGCCAGGAGTCTAAAGAACTACACGCTGGCATGTACTCTCCCTCTGTTTTCTACCACCATCTCTCCACCTTCTGATAGATAGTCATAGGAAAGGCAGATTCCGGGCAGTGGTCTGGCTGGATGTGTGTTTTTAAAACCAGGGATGTGCCTGCCTCCTAAAAACACAAGAATCTCTCTCCACGGAGAGCTCCGACCAACAGCATCATGGCTTCAGGTCTGAAACAAGGAGCAGAGCTTCCTCCCTGCTCCTCTTTGCCTCCGCCTGAGGTTGCAGGGACACCCCAGTTTTGTTTCTGGGTGGTCTGGTTTTGCTGCTTTGCCAATACATGCTTGAGACCACCAACTAGTAGCCCTGACCTGGATGAGCCCAGGCATGCCCGGTCTCGTCAGATCTCAGAAGCTAAGCAGGGTTGACTCCGGCAAGTACTTGGATGGGAGACCGCCTTGGAATACCAGAGTCAGGAGGCGGGGGCAGGCTTTATTCAGCCGCCTCTCTGAATAACCTCCAGGCCCCCAGTGGGGCCAGTCACCAGAGGTTGCCATGACTTCCAGGTGTACACACATTCACATGCACATATGAAAAATACAAAAAGAAAGAAAGAAAAGAGACCACCAACTAGGAGAAGGACTGAAGGGGCTTGAATTTTGCAAGGAAACTGGGCTTAGGGGAATGTCCTAGAGAATCTCTCCTCCCCCTATTGATGCTTATTTCTGGAGGCTTTCTTCCACAGAGGCCCACCTTCTGCCCCATCAAGCATTTGAGTGATGCGCAAGCCGCTTCTCTCCCTGCGGAGACCCGAGATCGAGGTGTGGACGTGGGTGTGGCCATCCTCCTGCAGTCCGCCTGCCGGAAGGTTTTGTTAACGCGGCGCTCCAAAAGCCTGAGTATCTTTCCCAACCTCTGGGTCCCTCCAGGTATGTTTCCAGATGTTGAAGCAAGATTCTAGCCTCCTTGAGACTGAGTGCAGAAACTTCAAAGTGTACAGGCAGTCGTGGCGAAATTTCCAAGCCATTTCAGACTCCTCAAGCCTTTGGCTGATGCCCCCAAAGGCAGGAAGAGAGCCAGTTTGGTGTAGTGGTTAAGTGCGTGGACTCTAATCTGGGAGAACCGGGTTTGATTCCCCACTTGCACCTGGCTGGATGACCTTGGGCAAGCCGTGGTTCTGATAAAGGAGCTGTTCTTGAAAAAGAACAGTTTCTGTCAAGAGCTCTCTCAGCCCCACCTACCTCACAGGGTGTCTGTTGTGGGGAGGGAAAGGAGTTTGTAAGCTGCTCTGA
This sequence comes from Gekko japonicus, assembly GCF_001447785.1. Classification (NCBI taxonomy): domain Eukaryota; kingdom Metazoa; phylum Chordata; class Lepidosauria; order Squamata; family Gekkonidae; genus Gekko; species Gekko japonicus. The sequence goes on along the minus strand of NW_015165831.1, from coordinate 2,312,653 downwards.
GGCACCTTTGGGTAGTGAAGGGCGGGGTATAAATCCAATCTCCTCTTCTTCTACAGCAGAGTTTAGATGTTCCTCTTCTCTTTCAGGTGGTCACATTGAACCTGGTGAACAGGTAATGAATCACATTGCCGGAACTGCCCTCCCGATTGGACGGGGGGAGGGAAGGTGAACAGAGCAGACTCAAACATGGAAGCCTGTGCAAGATACAGATCCATATGGTGGTCTGGTAACAGAACAGGAGTTCAGCTTGTGGTTTGAACTTTTCCAAGTTTCTAACCCTCATGGAAGCTTGAAAGTTATAACCATATACACCTACTGGAAGCATGGAAAGCCTGACTTATTGGGTTTACAGTGATTTGTCTTCCTCTCTGCCCCTTTCTGGTGATTAACGTCTAAAATCAGAGGTGTCCATGACGGCTCACTGTCAAGTCCTATTTTCCAGCATATCAAGCAAGTTCTGTGGCTCAGCCCTGACTCCCCCCACCTTGCCCACCTGTGTTCCAGGGTCTTCTCCAACCTGCTTTTTCTGGTCTGTAGTTGCTGGACGCTGGCCTGCGAGAACTGCGAGAGGAGACGGGCTTGTGCCTGCAAGACGGGGAGTTCTCCTGGCAAATGCTGGCCCTCTGGGAGGTGAGGCATTCCTAGTGCGGGTGCTGGAGGGGAGGAGCCGTGGCTCGGGGGAGGGTATCGGCTTGGTATGCGGAAGGTTCCTGGCTCAGTTCCTAGCAGCTCCGAATGAAAGGGTCAAGTAGCAGGTGATGTGAAAGACTGGAGATTCTGAAGAGCAGCTGCTGGTCAGAGTAAGCAGTAAAAAGTAAAGGTAAAGGTTCCTTTGCTCGAAAGCCAGTCGAGTCCGACTCTAGGGTTGCGGTGCTCATCTCCGTTTCAAAGCCGAAGAGCCAGCGCTGTCCGAAGACGTTTCCGTGGTCATGTGGCTGGCATGACTAAACACCAAGGCACACGGAACGCTGTTCCCTTCCCACCGAAGTGGTACCTATTTATCTACTTGCAATTTCTTGCTTTCGAACTGCTAGGTTGGCAGGAGCTGGAACTAGAGACGAGAGCTCACTCCATCATGCGGCACCCGGGTCTCGAACTGCTGAACTACCGACCTTCCACAGCCTGCAGTTCAGCGTCTTAACCACTTGAGCCACCGCAGCTCCACAGTGCTTACTCCACAGAGTATGCAGTACTAGTCTTGATAAACAGGCTGTCTGTCTTGGCATAAGGCACCCTTGTGTGTGTCCTTACCTCGTGGATGGGTCATGGCTCAGTGGTAGAGCATCTGCCTTGCATGTAGAAGGTCCCAAGTTCAATCCCTGACATCTCCAGTTAGAAGGATCAAGTAGAAGGTGATGTGAAAGACCTCTGCCTGAAACCCCAGGTAGTGGCCACCCATCAAAAGGATAATACTGATATTTATGGACAAAGGTATAATTCAGTATAAGGCAACTCCATGTGTTCACTCCCCCCCAAGCACCAAGAAGACAGAGCATCACTTGCCCCAGAGCCCCTATCTATACCTTGTGGCTAATAGCCACTGATGGACCTCTGCTCCATATGCTTATCTAATTCCCTTTTGAAGCCGTCCATGCTTATAAGAACATAAGAGAACATAAGAGAGCATCTGCCTTGCATGTAGAAGGTCCCAAGTTCAATCCCTGACATCTCCAGCTAGAAGGATCAAGTAGAAGGTGATGTGAAAGACCTCTGCCTGAAACCCCAGGTAGTGGCCACCCATCAAAAGGATAATACTGATATTTATGGACAAAGGTATAATTCAGTATAAGGCAACTCCATGTGTTCACTAGTTACTTGGTCCGTAATTTCCCCCTTCCCTTCCCTGGGATGAACGGCAAGGCTATGTATGTATGTAGCTATAAACTATGTAGCTATATGTATGTATGTATGTATGTATGGTATGTAGCTATACACTTTGCAACCCCATTAATAAGGGGGAAGGAAGGTGGCAGTGCATCCTTGGGGCAGTCATTCTCTCTCAGCCTGACCTACCTCACAGAGTTGTTGTGAGATTAAAATTACTTCAAAGCTGTTTTTATTATATGATTTTACGTTGGTTGTAAGGTGAAGCAGAGAGAATCTTTGTCTAAGGGCCCATGAATGCCCTTGGCCTCCCTGCTTCCTAGAAGAAAAAAACAAAATGGTGCAAAGGGAAAAGAATCTTAAATAATTATATAATTATACAATTATTATATTTATACAATTATAAATACAATTATTATTTATTTAATAATTATCAGTATACGATTATACTGAAAGGTCAGTATGGTTCTTTAATGCCCAATTAACAGTCCGCGGGGAGGGCGGGGTAAAAATGCCTAAATAAATAAATAATGTAATATGTAGTATAGGTCAATGTTGGTTTGATTGTATAAATATTAACATCTATTTATAAATTGTATTCTGTACATGCTCTATGAAATTGTCCTGTATTTTATCAACTTTTAAATAATGATGTATTAAACTCACTTTTATATTTTGTATTCTCACAATAGGTTCCCCCAACAAAGCTGCACGAAAAACTCATAAAGGGATTGTATAGTTATCAAAGATTCTTTTTCCTTTGCACCATTTTCAGTTTTTTTCTTCTTCATTTGCCTGGGTGCAACTCCCTTTCTTTCAACTCCCTGCTTCCTACCAACGGCGCTCCCGCAAAGACCCAGTGTGGGTGCAGTGGCTGGCGTGTTGAATTTAATGGAGAGATCTGGGTTCAAATCCTCACTCAGCTATGAAAGTGGCTCTTGGGGGATTCACTTTTTCTTAGCCCAACCCATTTCAAGGACTGCTAGGAGGACAATGGGACAAACCCAAGCCCCTGAGCTTCTTGGAGAAGGTGCTGGTGCTGCTCTGTGTTCCTGTTTTCAGCAATGTCCAGATACATGCCTCTGGGCCTCTTATAATCCAGGCAGGAATGGAGCACAGCCTGTGACGGGCTCCAGATAGGGAAATTCCTGGAGATTTGGAGGGCAGTGTCTGGAGGGGGGGTGGAGTTTGGGGAGCAGAGGGAGCTCAGCAGGGATGTGATGCCCTAAAGTCCCACCTCCTGAAGCTGCCTTTTTCTCCAGGGAAACTGATCTCTGCAGTTGGAGATCAGTTGTGATTCTAGAAGTACCCCAGGCTCCACAGGGAGGTCGGCGACATCATCAACAGACCTTGCTCTTAAAATTCTCAGTCGCTCCTGAACGTAATAGGCTTTTAAGACAGACCTTCCTCTGTATTGGTGTCACTGTTGGCATCAGTGGGAAGGAGCCACCACCAAAAAGGCCCAGTCTCTGTAGGTGCAGGGCTTGGAAGGAGGATCTTAACCAGTGGGCTGGATGCCGTGGGGTGAGGCAGTCCTTTAAGCGGGGCCTTTTCTCACTGCCGCTACGGTCTCTCCCCTGACTCCACAGTCTGTATACCCTCCCATGCTGAGCAGAGGCTTGCCGAAGCGCCACCACGTGGTCGTCTACCTCCTCCTGCTTTCTCCTGAGAGCCACCAGCAGCTACAGGTGAGGTTACTGGACCTTTTAGGGAGACCTTGTTCCACTTTCTTAGTTCTCCTACCAAGGATCAGTGCCTGTTCTCTCCTGCTCGCTCCCCACTGGGTCAGTGTGTGGTCCTCTGGCCAGCTGTGCCCTTCCTCTCTCGGAGACCCTGGGGAGAGGGCTGGGCTGGGAAGCGTAGTGGCAACACAGGCAAAATATCTAAAAGACAGCCCAGCATTGGGGCAGTGTTTTTCCAGGAACTGGGACCAGGAAACAAGGCCTGTCTCTAATCAGCAAGGATGATTGGAGTGCACAGAATAAGTTCATGAAGAGGTTCAGTGCCTGATCGCATCTGAGCTTGGAACCTAAACAGGGTTGGCTGTGGTTGGTACTCGGATAGGAAGGCTGCGGTTACGGTGCGGAGGAGGGCAATGGGAAACCACCTCTGCTCACCTCTTGCCTTAAAAACCCCACGGTCCTGTGGTCACCGTGAATCCGTTGCGACTTGACAGCACAGAATTACGATTCTTGTTATTATACTGGGGGGCTCAAGCCTGCCTGGAACTCAGACTTCGGATCCTTTCTGCCCCCTAAACGTAGATGTGTGGTGTGCTTGGTATAGGTACTGGGGAGTAAGAGAAAGGCGCTCTGCCTATACTCAGAGGGCTATTTTTTGAGCAAGAATGCACAGGAATGGAGTTCTGGCTGGCTCCTGAGTTGGCCACGCCCAGCAGGAACTCATTAGCATAATAGGCCACACCCAACAGCAGAAACTCATTCGGATTGGCTACATTAGGGGTGTGTGGCCTAACATGCAAAGGAGTTCCTGCTACAAAAAAGGCCCTGGGTTTTGACAACAAACAAGGTAAACAGAATAACAAGCAAAAGGTGGGTGTGGCTGGATAACCACACTTCTGGTAACATGGGGGTGTGGCCTAATATGCTAATATGCTGTGCTGTCAGGTGTGTGGCCCAATATGCTAATGAGTTCCTGCTGTTGGGTGTGGCCTATTATGCTAACGAGTTCCTGCTGGGGTTTTTCTACAAAAAGAGCCCTGCTCAGAGATGGACTGAAAAATTCTTTGGGCCTCCAGAGGCATAGAGATAAAGACTAGAGTTGGCACAAAGCTTGAGCTACCAGTAACACCTGAAAACCACTCTTGGTCATGATTCTCAGGGGACACAGTCTGGAAGCTCTGTTCATTGGCATCTCCTCTGCTTGACGCACTGGAAAATAAGAGCAAAAAAGTAGTTCCGTTTTAGACTAGAAGTCCCAGTAAGGACTTTGTTGGGATAACTACCTCCCTGCCCAGCCTCTTTTCTCTGAAAGGAACTGATAAGGGGAGGGACTGTGAGTCAGTGGAAGAGCCTCTGCTGGACATGCAGAAGGTCCCAGGTTCAATTCCCAGCATCTCTAGTTAAAAAGACCAGTAGAGGGTTTAGTCTGGAGAAGAGGAGGTTGGGGGGGGGGGCATGGTTGCTCTCTTGAAGAATTTGAAGGGCTGTCCCTTAGAGGAGGGCAGGGAGCCGTTCCTGTTGGCAGCAGAGGGTAGGACCTGCAATAATGGGTTTAAATTAAGGGCGGGAAGGTACCAGCCGGATATTAGGAAAAACCTTTTGACAGTAAGAGTTCTGCAACAGTGGAATCAGCTGGCTAGGGAGGCGGTGAGCTCCCCCTCACTGGCAGTCTGTAAGCAGCAGCTGGACAAATACTTGTCAGGGATGCTCTAGGGCAGTGGTGGCGAACCTATGGCACGGGTGCCAGAGGTGGCACTCAGAGCCCTCTCTGTGGGCACGCGTGCCATCGCCCCAGCCAGGCCCAGACCATCATTAAAGTGTTGAATTCTCTGCCAAATAATTTTAAGCAAATGAAAGCATTTGGGATTGCTTCCCTTACTTTGTTTGGATCCTCTTAAGTTAATGTAGGAGTTGTTTTTTCTAAAGTAAAACCTCAGTATTCAGGTTAAATCGCCGTGTTGGCACTTTGCGATAAATACGTGGGTTTTGGGTCGCCGTTTGGGCACTCGGTCTCTAAAAGGTTCGCCATCACTGCTCTAGGCTGATCCTGCACAGAGCAGGGGGTTGGACTAGATGGCCTGTATGGCCCCTTCCAACTCTGTGATTCTATGATTCTAAAGTGATGCGAAAGACCTCATGCTTGAGATACGGGAGAGCCGCTGCTGGTCTGAGTAGACAGTACTGACTGCGATGGTCTGATTCAGTATAAGGCAGCTTCATGTGTGGTTCTACAGAGCTTCCTGCCACTGGAGAGGGAGGTGTGTATGGGGGGGGTCTGTTGCCTGCCCTTCCAACGGTGTCGTGTTTCAGATGAGATTTAAGCCAGACGAGGCTGAAGTGAGTGCGTACACGTGGCTGGAACCCCAAGTCCTGGCCTCTGTTGCCGCTGCAGAGGATGGCGCTGGAGATCCTAGGAAGGTAGCAGAAGACCTCCCACCAGTTGTCAGGTATGCTCATGACTACAGAAAGCCAGGTGGGCAACCACTCTCCCTACCACCTTGCTGACAAATGAGAAGTCCGATGGGCAGCGCAGATTCCTGTCACACTCTGCCAAAGGAAGGAAGGAAGGAAAGCTCTAGTCCTCATGGTGGTTGGAGAAAAATGGACGTCCAGAGTTTTCATTTAAAAACACACACACTTTATGGAGCATTATTTTCCAAGCTTTGGAAAACGATGAGGGGCCTAGAAAAAGTGTGCACCGTGATATATTTCTCAAAGGGACCGCCTTTCCCCGCATGTTCCCCCAAGAGCACTACGGTTGGGGAGCCAAAATCTCCTGGATGTTCCAGGCCTCAAACTTGCAATGACCAGGGCTAGGGCGTTTTTGGTGGCAGCTCCTATCTGGTGGAATGAGCTCCCAGAGGAGATCCGGGCCCTGCAGGACCTTGTACAGTTCCGCAGGGCCTGTAAGACGGAGCTCTTCCACCAGGCTTTCGAGTAGGAGCCGCCGCCACCACTGTTCCATCAACGCCCTATAATCTCCGCACACTACCACTGCTGGTGCGGGTACCATCGGAGGGAGCGGGACGTTCCTAGGAGACGACAGGGCAGTGGGGATATGCACTGCTGTTGTTGTGTAGCTATACCATCAAGAACACCATCTTGGTTTTACAATTTGGAAGTGAGTACTAGGGGAGCACCGGAAATGTCTTTTTATGAATCCCATTAGTTTTTATCTTGTATTTTTAGTATTTTATACTGTTTTATTGTTATAATCTGGCGTTATGCCTCTGTTAGCCGCCCTGAGCCTTCAGGGGGGGCGGGATATAAATCCAAATAAATAAATAAATAAAATAAAGAACAGCTTTTATTTGAATACTTCATTCAGAATGCATTGCTAAATGTGTGTTCTTAAGTGAAGCTATTAGGGAGCTTCGCACTGCCGTCATCTAAGGCTGAACATCACATCCAGACCTTTGCAGTCTGCAGACTCTGAGTCTAATGTGTTTTGGAAGGAGGCACGGCGTCACTGTTCCCTCTAACTCCCCCCCCCCAGCAGAATCTAACTGCTGTCATCTTAAAATGGGCACTAAGCAGTGCAAGGCCCTGCAGGGCTCCAGACTGCTGCTTAGAAGAGAAGAAGAAGAGAAGAGATTGGATTTATACCCCACCCTTCACTTGGAGTCTCAGAGCGGCTTACAAACTCCTTTCCCTTCCCCTCCCCTGTGAGGTGGGTGGGGCTGAGAGAACTCTGACACAAACTGCTCTTTTTCAAGGACAGCTGTGCCAGACCTTGTGACTGACCCAAGGTCACATCAGCAGGTGCAAGTGGAGGAGTGGGGAATCAAACCCGGTTCTCCCAGATTAGAGTCCACACACTTAACCACTACACCAAACTGGCTTAGAGGGAACACCGTGTGGCATAGCCCGCTCTTGTCAGATCTCAGAAGCTACACAGGATCAGGGAGGCCACTAAGGGAAGACTCTGCAGAGGAAGGCAATGACAGGTTACCTTTGCTTCTCACTTGCCTCAAAAGCCCCTTGCTGGGGTCGCCATAAGTCAGCTGCGACTTGAGGGCACTTTATGCACATGATGTGTTTGAAAGGCCTTTGTTGTTGTTGTTCAGTCGCACAGTCGAGTCCGACTCTTCGCTACCCCATGGACCAGATCCTGCCAGGCCCTCCTGTCTTCCGCCGTCCTCTGAAGTTTGCTCAACTTCATGTTCGTTGCATCTATGACACTGTCCAACCATCTCATCCTTTGCCGTCCCCGTCTTCTTTGACCTTCAATTGAAAGGATCTGTGCAATCCAGCAATCCAGGGGAAGAAAGCATCCAGATTTTCATAAACAGTTCTGCTTTGCCCCATGATAGTATTCCCCAAATTCTGAGTGCCAGGTGGGATAGACATGAATTAATATTGGAGCTGGGCTTTTCAGCCTCATGCTGAAAACCGTTTTCAGAAAATGCACATAATGTGAGTTACCTACTGTAAGAGGAGCCCACACCTTTGAGTTTCTGCACAAATAACTGTTCTGTGCATATGTGTTGCAATGAGAAGGAAGCCAAGAGTAATGTCTTGTGCATAGATGTGATGGACAGCCTCCTCTACAAGTGGGCAGCTCTGCTGTATCTCTGTATTGGGAGTGATTAAATGTGTCGTCACATCCAGCACACAGATAGGCCAGATTTACCCACTTCCAGCAGAGGTTGATTAGAAGGTAAACTTAGGTCAGTGCAGAGATGCGTTAGGCAGAAGCCTTTAATGGTCAGTGATCTTGTTCTGCTTTGGCAATGGCTGAATGTTCCAGTCGCTTTGGACACTGCAGGGACTCAGTCCCAGGAGGGGGATGTCTTCTGTGCACCCATGATGCCTGGGGGCAAGATAAGCACCCTTCTTGTCATGCTTGTTGTAATACTATGAGTTTGGGTGGCTTGGCTGGAAAATCAGCCCTGGGGATTAAGTGCTGCACGCCTGAGCCCCTCCCTCTACTTGCAGGGCTAATGTTGCATCATCTTCTTTTGTTCTCTGAGCCAGGATCACAGAACTACAGCAGGGCTCGGCAGAGACCACCACAATTCCTACCGCAACGTTCCTCAACACTGCTCCCCTGCAAGGCGAGGACGTGGAACGCGTCAGCACCGGGACCAAGTTTGCCCTTCGGCTCTGGCTCGACACGTTAGCACTGCAACCAAAGTGAGCAGGACAGCCGATTGATGCACGTTTGGAGAGATAAATGGCAATCGGACAGGATACTGAAACGCCAGTGACCAACTTTAAACATACTTGGCCTGCACTTTTGACACTTGCTGCCACCAAAGATCAGCTTCCCTTGTGCACTCGTGACACATTCCCAGTGGGAAGCTGCTGGGTACAGAGGATTTTGGGTCGGCATGCGGAAGCCAGGGGGAATGAATGATACTGAGACTGCAGGAAGGGAGTGGGATGCAGTCGGGGTTCTGTGCAGAGGCCCTCGTCTCAGTTGCACTGTGCGGAGCATTAAAAAGCTGTGTCTTCACAACACTTCTCTAAGCATGCTGCCAGGTTTCCTGTGAGTGGTGGAGAAGAGACAAAACATATCTGTCTGTTAGCTGCACTCTGTATATCCCTGTTTGGTCAGGATGTGTGAGAATATTCTGGTTTGTATACAAGAGCAGGGGAGAACCCCCTCTCAGGCTGTTGTTGGTCTCATCAGGAAAGGCACTCCCACTGGCTTGGGCTTTTCTCTATTTATTTATTTATTAGACTTTTACCCCGCCCTCCCGCCGAAGCGGCTCAGGGCGGCTTACAACAGTTTAAAAACCAGTATAAGAATTAATACAACCTCACATCTAAAAGAATACAATCAGTAAAATAGCCAAATATAACTTATTAAAATTACAGTTTAAGCATGGCGGCCATCCATTATAAAGTGCTAGAACGATCAATGTGATCTGGGCTATTAAACGCTTGCCGGAACCGCTCAGTCTTTACCGCTCTGCGGAATTGGTGGAGATCCCGCAGAGCTCGAATTTCATTTGGGAGCTGATTCCACCATACTGGTGCAGCTAGGGAAAACGCCCTAGTTCTTGTCGCTGTTAACTTAGCGTCCCTAGGGCCAGGGGGGACTAAGCGATTCTGCAACTCTGACCTTTTCGCCCAGGGCTGCTGGTTTTCAAACAACCCCATAGGACGGGCTGTCTCCGTGGAATTTCCCTAGATTGCTAAGAACACAAGAAGAGCCCTGCTTGATCAGACCAGTGAGGGTCCATGTAATCCAGCATCCTGTCTCACACAGGGGCCTCAGCCAGTTCCTCTGGACAGAAAACAACAAGGCACAAAGACCGAGACGTTCCCCTGATGTCGCTTCCTGGCTCTGGGATTCAGAGGATTAGTGCCTCTGCATGTGGAGGTTCCCCTCAAGTCACCATGGCTAGTGGCCATGGATAGACATTGACAGTGTTTTAGGGAACTGAGGGTACAATCCCCCTAGCTTGGACTTCTCTCACCCCTTCTTCTCATGGTCTTTCATATTATCCAGAGGGAAGCTAACAGCCTTGGCCAGACTTTCGCAGGCTGTTAGGAGTCCCTTTGTAATCAATCACGTACTGTCTTCTGTCCTCAATCTGTAGTTGATGAAGAGGGACCTTTGACTCTCAGAAGCTCCTACCCCGAAATCTTGTTGGTCTGAAAGATGCTACCAGACTTGAATGTAGCTGTTCTGTCACAGACCAATATGGCAGCCCCTGACTCTTTTACCAAAACTTCAAAGTTTTATTGGTCACACTTCAGTCTCACACTTCTTCCAAAGAGTTCTACTTTTATGTCTCTCCCCCTCGCCCCCCACCTCGGTACCATTTTATCCTCATAAAAGAAGTGACAAAACGGTGACTGGGCCACTCAGTTTCATCCCCTAGTTGAGACGGAAGTGACAAAACGGTGACTGGGCCACTCACTGAGTTTCATCCCCTAGTTGAGACATGAACCCAAGCCTTCTTTGGGCCAGGTCTGATGATACGATGCACTATTTAACTATTAACTTTAAAACATCATGTTCCACATCCCCTAAAGCTCCAAGGGATTTGTGACAGAACACAATAGCACACTGGGATTGCATTTTTTGAAAGTCAAACCCCCTGTGGATGAGCCATGTTTATTTATTTATTTGTTGGGATTTTTGGGAAAGTTCTGCTCTGCCTTTTAGTAAAATGCCATGCTGATGTGCGAGAGTGTGTGGGGGGGAACCCCCACAGACAGAATGCAGGTATTTCTTCCACTGTAGGCTTTGGATCAAGTCCTCCTGCAGATGAGGGGGAATTCTTTTTGTATGGAAGGGCAAGTTGGAAGAAAGCTTTTTCTACAAAAAAAGCCCTGACCAAGTATATCAAAAGGTGGGGGAGGATTACAATTCTTTATCATTAAGGCATGGAGCAGGGGTGAATGGAGGTTGCGTGGGTGGAATATTTGTGAATTTCCTGCATTGTGCAGGGGGTTGGACCAAATGACCCTGGAGGTCCCTTCCAACTCTATGATTCTGTGATTCTAAGGTCACACAGTAGGGCCTGAACTCCCTCAATCAAAAGTATGGATTAACTGGGGCCCAATCATACCCCGCATTTTTACCCCTTCTTCCTAAACTAGTTCAGTGTGGTTCTCCAACATCCCATCATCCTAACAACCCTATAGAGTTAAGTTGGGATGAGACACAGTCAACTTGCCCAAGAACACCCAATGTGTATCATGACTGAACAGGATTATACCCAGATTTCCTGAGCCAAGGTTGGCACTCAGTCTATACCAAACGGTCTGTTCTTTGCATCTGGCTTTCCTCCTGCACCATCTGCAGCAAAAATAGAGGACACAGGTTACATACTGTGGAGGGGGGAGCCTTTGTAGTGATGTCACTGGGGAGTGGCAAGGTTTGCAGCCTTCCACCACCCTACCCCCAGCCTCAAAGGGAACTGCCATTCTCAGCATTGCACAAAAAGTTCAAGAGTCAGCAAGGGTAGAAAGGAAGAATTCTTTCATTGCCTTGCCTACATGATGGGGGCTGCAGTGGAGAAGGTCCCAAAATCCTGGATGGGCCAAGGCTTTTTCAGAAATAGCCACTTCAGCAGGCTCCAGGCTCTCGAGTGAACGCAAGGCACACCCCCAACCCCTTTAAGAAGTCCTCAGCTCCTGCCACGACTATTTGTCATGTCATTTCTTCAACTGTTGGGAGAGTCCTCCTATTTTGCTATCATGAAGAAAGGAGGGAGACGGAAGCAAGCGAGACAGAGAAAGAAGCAGTCGAGGTACAAGCCAGCTTTGGGTGGGTGGCAGAGTTCCCTCTAAACTGCGCTAGGGGGTGCTAGCGCACACAATTTTAGCTGGCAGCTCAGAAATTTTTCAATCAGAAGAGATTGGATTTATACCCCGCCCTTCGCTACCTGAAGGAGTCTCAGTGTGGCTTACAATCTCCATTCCCTTCCCCTCCCCACAACAGACACCCTGTGAGGTAGGTAGGGATGAGAGAGCTCTTTCAAGGACTGCTCTTGAGAGAACAGCCACAAGAGAGCCATGACTGACCCAAGGTCACACTAGCAGCAGCATATGCAGGAGTGGGGACTCAAACCCAGTTCTCCCAGATTAGTCTGCGCTCCTAACCACTACACCAAACTGGCTTTCACAAGTGAACCAGGAAGGCATTTCCCCCCTCTCCACTGGAAACAAGGGAGAATGGGGCACCTCCTTCTAGGTCCAATATTTTTGAAACTTGGGGGGGGGGGGTTGAGGAGAGGCACCAGCAACTATGCTGCAAATTTGGTGTGTCTACCTGAAAAAAACAGCCCCCCCCCCGAATGATTCTCCATTATAGCCTATGGAGGCCATTGACTATAGTGGTCCCCACAAGCTATGATGGAGCCAGGAAAAAATCATATATATTTTTGCACACCCCTATTATGCTTTTCAGTATGATTTGTAAGCTGCCTTGAGTCACAGGGAAGGTGGGATAAAACATTTGAATAAATAAGTAGTTTGGGCAGGTAGGTAACATTTAAGCAACTTCCTGTTTGTTAGGTTAGGCAGGGTTCTTCTGATAGTGATTGTTCCACCTATTGTACTTGACCTGTAATGCTGGTTGTCATATTTCACTAAAAAAACCCAAAGTAGACTGCAAGACCAGGTCTACCAATATAGTGGAATGGGGGAGGTAGACCTGTTCTCCAGAGGCCTGGTCTACCCCCCAAACAGGACATTTTCTGTAATGAAATTTGACTTAATTCTGGTTTCTCTTACGTTTTAATTATTCTTAAAATGTAGTTTAAATATAGTTTAAAACAATTCATTCTGAGAATTTTACAAGGTCATGGAAATAATCTTCTAAAAACTAATTTATGCAAAAGGCAATTGTAGTTTTGCTTACAACTTTAATGCTACTAGCTTTTTCACTCACAAGGGAGAACTTTTGCTCACAGCACTGTGGCGCTTAGAGGGAACACTGGCTGGGTGAGGGTGTTTGGAGTCCTTAATAACGGCACAACTCTGGGTCAGCTCTTTTCCAGTATTTTTATTTTATCTAAAAAGTAGTTTGCATATACACAATGGCCCCCAGCTTGGTAAAACAGACTGAGGCTTTAACAGACAATAAATAAACCAAAGAGAAAGGGCCAGTTTACACAAAGCCATCCTTCTTCTGACCTTCGAAAGGACACTCATAAAATGTCATTGAATGTTTGTTTTTAAGTCACCCCCTCCTGTGGCCACAAAATGATTATTGATATGTACAAAGTAACAAAGTATTTAAACAGCTGCATAATTCACACAAGACCCACCCTTCTGAACAAGTCCTTCGTAAAGTGGGGATGCTATATACGGTGGAAGGCCGAGTGGCAGAAGAAACGAGTCCTGGTTTTAGCAGTGACTTGGCTCCAGCCTCTGAACAGTGTTGCTTCCTTGTTTGAAGTCTACTGCTTAAAGGACGGGGTATGGTAACTCAGACAGATTAATGCACCGGAGGGGGGGGGATTATTTTGCAATGTAAAGTTTAATGGTCTCCAGACTTCTGGAATGTTCCGGCAGGGCCTAGAGGAACAGAAAAAGGAGCGACAGAAGGGAAACTGGGCATAAGGGTAGGGAGGTGGCAAAGGGTGAAACAAACTGAGGGTGGTACACTAAAGGCCCTGCTCCTGGTAGTTCTGCTTCCGTCTTTCTCTGGCTTCAAGTTTTCCAAAATGTGGCACTCTTCAGTTCTTGCAGGGCCACACAAAGCCGCAGAGCTGCAATCGGCCCCGCAAATTACACCAAGAGCTGATTTAGGGTTCTGAAAAATCTGCGACAGTATCCAACAGGTCCACTGTCCTAAACTGGTGCTTCGAAACACTAGCCACTGGCGACTTGCTAGAAGGGGTAGGCAGGCAAGTGACATACTTTATAGGTCACAGAGGTAATTGTAATCACTTTTATTAATAATAGAAACCCCAGACCAAGCGGTTGCCCCTTGCCGGGCACCGAGCCTGGAACCTTCTGTGTCGTAAGCAGGTGCTCTTGTTATGGAACGTCCCTCCTTGCCCAGCAAAGCCCCCAGGTCCTTAAGCCTAGATCTCCAGACTCTTCTCCTCATTGAATCAGTAAGGCAAGCGTCCCTAAAAGACAGCGAGCCCACCTCACAACCAAACTTCTCGAGCAGCCCAAATGCATTTAAAAACATTGCCATGTGAGCGCATGACACTGACTTCTACTGTGTCAGACCAGAACGACCGACCAGTATTGCCTACTTTAAACAGTAGTAGCTCTCAGGCAGAGAAGGACCTCTTACAACACTACCCGGGATCCTCCAAGTTGGAGATCCTGGGGACTGAACTTGAGGACCCTCTGAACTCAAAAGCTTGCAGCCCTAGCTAGAGTTGCCAACTCTAGTTTGGGAAATTCCTGGAGACTTGGGGGGTAAAAGTGCTTAGGAGTGGCAGGGTTTGAGGACTGATGTGCTGCTGTACAGTTCACACACCCCTAACATTTCCTCCAGGGGAGCATTGATCACTGTGGTCTGGAGATCAGTTGTAATTCTGGGAGATCTCCAGGCCCCACCTGGAGGCTGGTAACCCCAGCCCCTCTCCCCATGCCATTTTGGTCTCAAATCAAGCCAAAACACAGTTATTTGGAAACCTCTCAAGAACTTTGTAAGCTGAGGTCATTAATTTGGACACATGGAAAAACTCAGCACAGGATCACAATACGCAGCTATTTCCCCAGTGTCGTGATACTAAACTTTGGGGCACAATCTAAAGCTGAGCACTGAAGTCCCGGTGATTTCAGTGGTGGAATATAAAATACTCCAGGGGACTTGTTTGTAACCTGTGATGGCAGCAAGAGAGGTGGATGGCTACGTTGAAAAGCTGGCGGGCAGAGACCTTCCCCTCACAAATCATTCAGACGGTTGTGCTAAAGGCACACCCCTGGGAACCCGACCACCAGGCTGCTGCTGCCACCACATGATACGTAGCGTTTGGGGGGGGGAGGGGTGGTGGTGTTCCTCTCCAGCTCAGATTGCATATCCAACCTATAAAAGAACTTGAGGCTGTAATTCACCTTTGTTGTGAGGAAAAAGTTGCTCACCTCTAACTTGTGGGCTTCAACCGGTCATCCGTGAAGTCACACAGGTAGGAATACTCGTGCCTGAGCAGAGTATCGATCGTAGAGCTAGGCCTAAAAGTTATTGCTGGCAAGGCCTCTGCTCGACCCAAGGAGAAAGCCAGTCGTACACATGCCCTGAGTGGACTACGCCACGCAACAGCAGCACTGAAATGCTGTGCTGCTTGGCTACTTTTCCAATCTCCTCAGTGGTTTCCCTCGACTTCAGGCTGGGCTGCGAGTCCTCTCTTGTCTATGGCTTTCCGGACGGCGCTAGAATGGTGGTGTGCCATTATTACCTGGCACAGATGGCCATTCAAGGGGGCATCACTGCTGAAAATTTACAGGCTGTAATAAACTGCTCCTGGTGACCTTGGGGCGTGCTGCTGGGCACAAGCGCTCTCCTCAGATGCTGTCTCTCTTCCATATCCCAAGCCACTGGGACCTTCATCTTCAGTACCGAGCGGGATTCGACCTCAACCACTGGGTCCTGTCCCACTTCAAAACCAACCTCCATTTTGGCCTGTTTCTTTGTCTCCTTAAGCAACCAAACAAGGAGATGCTGCAAGGAGATGCTGTGCTTCCTGACAAAACTGACTTTTAGCTCTAGAAGGTTTCGATCAATACGCTGTCTAGACCTTGCATATTCTACACGTGCAAAGCACAGAGACCGTGAAGGAGGAGATGAGCATTACAAACGGCCAATGCCTGTATTTTAAAAAGTAGGCAATCTCTGCGATCTCTCTTCTCGCAACACTGAGACGATATGTCAACGGGCTTTGAGAACGCAAGAGCAGGTTAACAGTGAGATTCAGGTTAGGAAGTAGCTGCTACAAACTTAACACACACACACACATATATATACACACACACAGTACACTTAAATACATAAATAAGTTGTGCAATGGATGATGCGCTAACCCACCCACAAGCACATACCGCGTGCAGGCAGGAAGGCACAACCTTCATTTAGTCCTCATAAAGAAGGAAAGGGGGGGAAATAAAACCAGAAAGATCTTTGGAGTTTTGTATGTACAAAAACTGAAAATATAGATTATTATAATATATATATATAGATAAAGATATCATTTGTTCTCTGTACAAGATTGGTAGGAAATATCTTAACAGGAAGGGGAGGGGAGGAGGAAAGCTTAGGCCTACAGCTTAAAAAAATACATTATAGTAACAACAGTTGAGAGACCAGGTAGAGTCACGGGTCACAAACAGGGATGGATGGGCAAGAATTAAAAAACACAGCGACACAAGGGGAAGTGTATGGGGCTGCTTCCCACACGGCGATGCCGGGCGCTTCACCACAAAACCAAATATGCAGGAAGCACAACTTAACCGCAGGATAAATTACAGTTGTCCAGACCTACAAGAAAGTACTGCCGGTGGCAGGCCAAGTTTTCTGGGCTACAGGATACATAATTTTGTAGCCAAAACCTTTTTAAACAAATCTTTGCAGAACCGTCTGATTTCTACTCTCTGACACGTGTGGAATCTTATCATCGGCTTGCAAGCCATGCTTTTGCAAACCAGGCCTCTGCCTGGAGGATGAGCACCAACTGCCTGTCTGCTGCCTTTCCTCCGGTATCAAACCCCCCTCCCTCAGCCTCAGCCTTTGGCTTGATGTTCTGCACAGGCCGATGTAAACTAGGGTGAATGCAAACAAGGCTCTCGCAAGCACAATTTACAAACATGCCACAGCTGCTTCCACACGAAGACGATTTGCTGTGCAGGTCTCATTGCTATTGCAAACACGGGGGCATTTGCAGTGGCTACGGAGGGTCCACGCCAATGCTCCCCCTAAGCCGTGGAGTCTTGTGAGCAAAAAAATCTACTCTGTGAGCTACTGGCATTAAAATTGTGAGCGAGAGATTTGGCTGCTGCATAACTTTGTTTGCTCTGGAGCCAGCCTTCCTGAGCAAAGACGAAAACGTGTGAGCTGGAGGCTAAAAAACTGTGAGCTAGCTCGCACTAGCTCAGCTTAGAGGGAACACTGGTCCACAGTTTTCCCTCACGCTTTCCTTGCCTTGCGAAGCCCTGTGGCCACTATTCCCTCCTGTCACCTTGAATTAGGAATTGCGAGATCCATGCAGTTCAATAACAGTATAATAATCTATTCCAACCACCTATGTGATGGAGCTTTGACCCTCAAAAGCTTTTACCCTGGAAATCTTGAAGGAACCCTGGCGATTACCAAGGCTCACATCATGCTAAGCCGTGGGTCACGTTGAGAAGAGAGGGGAAACGTGGTGTGAAGAGGCGAGGAAAGGGCCACACATTCCCAACACCGGCTTCTGGATTGCAAACCGTGGCTTTGTAAGCAGGCAGGGTCATGCCTGCACTGCATTACAGTCTTTCAATGACTGACTGGCCCAACAAACAAGTCGCACTGACAAGCTGAGGTAACAGAGTAAAGAAATAAGTATTTGGGGTTAGGGGCATGACTGGTAGGCATGCACGCGACGTCTGACTTCTACAGGACTCTTCGTCAGGTGCATGTTTCTGTCTCAAAGAGTGCCATGAAAGCTTGTGCATTTTAACCTCGGGCTAACTTGGTCCAAAACAAGATATTCTTCTACTTCCTGACTTGTGCCCGTTGTCCTCTGTGGCCACCACCCACTGAGCTGCTGACGCACTGGGTGCGGCTGCCCCCCAAATGTAGGATGTTTACAGACAATTAAGAGCATCTGGGTCAAACCAAAGTGCCACTGTTTTAGCAGCACTCTGCACCAGAATGGCAAACCAGATTGTGTGCTAATTCTGCGCTGGTTCTGCAGCCAGAAGTGCTAAATTCTGCAACCTTGAAGAGATGGTCCATCTGTTTGATAGCTTTGCATAATTAATTGCTTCTGTTAGGCAACAAGACCCTGCCCCATAACTGCTGGAAACCTTGTTTCAGCAATCGCTGAAATTTTATCAGGCGTTACGTATGCACTTCCAAGCATATCTCGCAGATACCATAGGGACTAGAAACATGATTTTAAAATAAACGAATGAAAACAGGGGGCACTACATTCCGCAGCAGATACCAAATTCCACGTTCTTCTGAATCTTGTGTAGAATATACAGAAGACACCCAGTCCAGAATGCCAGTCAGAGAGAAGATTCTCATTCAATTCATCTCTTTCCAAGCTGACTTTGAGTAAAATCCATCTTTGTTGTGCGTGTCTCTCTCTCTCACTGTCGGGAAGGAACAAATCCGCACCAGCACACAAGAGTCTGTTTCTTCACCGCGGTTTAGTCTAGCGAGATTATATCTGGCCGGCAATTCGGCAAGACAGGGCTGCCCCCAACTGTGCTGTTGTGCC
>NW_015165831.1:2288105-2294226 GCF_001447785.1 Gekko japonicus | reverse complement strand
TGCCGTGGGATCCCACCACGACAGGAGCGAGGGGGTTCATGAAATGTGGAGAGGGGCCACGGTACTGGAAGAAGTGGCTCAGGGTGTCCTGCTCATCCAGGGAGGTGATCACGGAAGGGCTGTAATGCAGGGGGGGGGGGGGGGAGAGAAAGAAAGGAAAATGCATGGGTCATTTCCCCCCTTCTGAAAGGTAACATGCAGAAACAACAGCAAAGGAAATAACCAGGGAAGTACAAAGGCCAACATGTAATTACACAGGTGGCTGTCCTTACAAGAACAACAACAACAAAAAAGAGTAAATGCAGCTGGGGTAGGGCAGCTAATTTGAACAGGGAGTGTCAGTTTGGTGTAGTGGTTAAGACTCTAATCTGGGAGAACCGGGTTTGATTCTCCACTCCTCCACTTGCAGCTGCTGGTGTGACCTTGGGTCAGTCACAGCTCTCTCAGAGCTGTTCTCTCAAGGGAAGTCCTCGAGAGAGCTCTCTCAGCCCCACCTGCCTCACAGGGTGTCTGTTGTGGGGGGGGGGTTTAAGGGAAAGGGATTGTAAACTGCTCAGAGACTCCTTCAGGTGGTGAAGGGTGGGGTATAAATCCAATCTCCTCCACCACCCCTAATGCCACTGTGTGTGTGTGTGTGTGTTTAAAGTGCTGCCAAGTCAGAGCAAGTCATGGAGGTCTTTGTGTGTTTTCACGGCAAGAGAATAACATCTGGTTTCCCAGTGCCTGCCCCTGGACTCCCCTGGCTGGTCTCCCAACCCAAGTACTCACCAAGGCCCAACCCCCACTTAGCTTCCAAGATCTGGTGAGGTCGGGATAGCCCGGGCCACCCAGGTCAGGGGCCATTGCCATTCTATCCTGACCTAGATGGCCCCCTCGATACTACTTGGGGGCAGGGAGAGGTGTTTCCATACAGCACCAGTCTTCCTCTACACAGAACACAGTAACCTGTGTGTGGTTTAAACTGGGAAAACAGCACAGGACAGGGGTTAAACACTCCATCCCCAGCCTCCATTCCCCAGTTGATAGGCTGCTGCATTTAGTTGGGGGGGGGGGCGACACACCAGTCATGGATCCCCCTGCGGGTTTTTCGTTTTTTCTTCCTATTTTTGAATCTGAACAACAGAGGGTCCTGAAATACAGGAGCAGGATATAATATACAGGGAAACACAGATCTCTTGCATTACTGGAAAGATGGGCCTGCCCTGACGTGGAGGGCCCAGACTAGGCCTGATCAGTCCTGGTTTGTACTTGGATGGGGGAGACCACCAAGGAAGTCCAGGGTTGCGATGCAGAGGCAGGGCAATGGCCAAACCACCCCTGTTTGTCTCCGGCCTTGAAAACCCTACAGGGTTGCCGTAAGTCGGCTATGACTTGCCGGTGGCTTTTCATGACTAAAGACAGGACACAAAATCTTACAATCGAGTATTTATCAACAGTACATTGCCATACATGGCTCTCCCTGTGGAATAAATAGTTTGGCTCCCACTCTTTCGTTTAGCTGTGAGAGGGGGAGACAATCGGAAAATCTGAATGGGAGGGGGGGGGAGATTGGATTTATATATCCCGCCCTAGTCTCAGAGCAGCTTACAAACTCCTTCCCCTCCCCACAACAGACACCCTATGAGGTAGGTGGGGCTGAGAGAGCTCTGACAGAAACTGCTCTTTTTCAAGGACAGCTCTTATCGGAACTACGGCTTGCCCAAGGTCACACCAGCAGCTGCAAGTGGAGGAGTGGGGAATCAAACCCGGTTCTCCCAGATTAGAGTCCGCGCTCTTAACCACTACACCAAACTGGCTCTCACAGGGGCTGCTCAGCAATGCCACTTTCCTGACCTAGACTGCCCCCCTCCAGCTGCTATTTACTTGGCACACGTGCACAAAAAATGCTGCATCACAGGGACCCAGATTTTGCAGCTATGTTAATTAAGCAGACCAGTACAGATGGCTGTGTTTGAAATGGCTGGTTCAGATTCTGCCAGGCCCAGTCCTTTGGCTGCTGGGAGCCTTGCTCTGGTTGCTCAGAGTTCATCAGGCATTGCTCTCTCACACACACACTTTCAAACCTATCTACACAACCTTTGGGGACTAGAAACTTGCTTTTAAAAAAAGGCAAAGATTGTGTCTCATCTGTTCTGCCCTTTGTTTGTGGTCTCATAATGATTTGAAGCATGCATGAATCACTGGGCCCAAAGAAGGCAGGTGATACAGCAAGAGATTAAAGAAATTTTAGCTGATGAATCATTTTTGAATCTCAATCCATTAACTCAATAGATTAAATTTGTGGGGGAAACCTGGGTTGAATCCCGTGGCTGTTTTTCTCTCAGAGATATTCTCATTGGGTAGAAAGAGACTTCTCTCCCTTATGCCAGAAGGGCCCCAAGTCTCCGTCAGACATCACTTCCGCAAGCAGAACCAAAGCACAGAATCCAGTCCATTCATTCTGAAGAAAAATGTGCGCCCTTTCTTTCCAAAAGATGCTTAACTGTACCGCAGCAGGCATCTTATTGGAAGAGGCATTCCCCTCAGTGAGAGAGGGAGCTAGACTGCCTCTTCTAACATGGTGCATCCCCTCCTGGTGGTTTTTGGAAGGGCACGTATTCCCCTTTCTTTCGGTGTGCAGAAAGGACTGCCTCTTCCAAACTGGTAATTTCAACCTGGTGTTTTGGTAAGCTCTTGTAAACACTAGGAGGGCTCTCTTCTGCAATGATATTTGACGCCCAGTGGTTTTTGGAAACACTTGTATTTAAAAAAATAACATTCGAATTTGCTTAATAGGACGAAAACATTTACTCAGTCAGTTAAGACTGAATTAAAAAAAAATCTGATCTACTAAAATGACGGCCTGACAAATCAATAGGTGATATCATTTATTTTTAAAATGCTTTCTAAGCACACTTTTTTTTTTTGCCATCAAGTTACAACTGAGTTATGGCGACCCTCTGGGGTTTTCAAGGCAAGAGACGTTGTCTGCTTCCATGTCATGACCCTGGTAGTCCCTGGTGGTCTCCCATTCAAATACTAGCCAGGGCTGACCCTAGTTAACTTCTGAGATTGGGTTATCCAAGTCAGTGCTTTAACATACATACTTGGAAAAAATGCTAAGGGCAAGCTCTGCTTTCTTTCCTCCTATAAGTTATACCAGAGAAGGGAGGAGTGCCTTTTCTAAGAGGAAAAGAGCCACCAAGGTGTAGTGATTAGAGTCTTGGGCTAGGATCAGGGAGACCTGGGTTCGAATCCCTGCTCAGCCATGGAAGTTTGCTGGCTGATGTTGAGCTAATCACCCTTGGTCTAATCTACCACACAGGGTTGTTGGGAGGATAAAATGTAGATGGGAAGACTGTTGTAAGCCACTTTGGGGAGAGAAGTGGAGTATAAATGAAGGAAATAGATAACGGACCCCTATAAGGACACATGAGCACATCAGAAATACTGTTGTTTGGATACAAGCATGCCTTCCCTTTGAAGAGCCTTAGCTTGGTGTTGCTTGTCATCCGGAAGGTCAGCAAGCAGATCAGTAAACCTTTCCCAGAGGGAATATTGGTAGCGACCCATACAAGCCAAGTAAGTTGCCTGTTTGACTGCTAGAGCTCCAGAGGAATAGAAACGACGTCCAAAGGCATCTAGTTTACGGCCCTCCTTATCAGATGGTGCAGTGTGTGTCCTACGAGATCTAGAGGACGAAGTAACGACCATGGAGTTCGGATTCGGGTGTGTCATTAAAAAACATGCCTCTGCATCTTGAATCCGATACATATGATCCAACTTCCTTGAAGATATCGGAGCAGAGGACGGATTCTTCCACGGAGCTTTCGCAGCATCTAGCAGAACAGAGGACATAGGTAGTGCCACTACTGAAGAGGCGTCCTGTTGTACCACGTCATAAAGTGAGTCTGTGGATTGAGGATGATCCTGAGCCATGGAAAGGTTTAAAGCAGTCGCCATCCTCTTAATCAAATCCGTATAAGAATTGAGATTGTCCGAAGGAGATATGGGCAAATCGTGCGCCACATCTGGAGTCGGAGATTTGTGGTCTGGTGATGTAGGTATCACAGAAGTATCAGTGTCAGAATTCTGTCCTGGATCATCAGAGGAATCTTGCTCCGATTCTGTTTGTGGAGTTATGTGAACAATCGGCACCTTAGGGATAGGAACCGTTGGTGGAGCAATGGGTGATTTTGGCTGAGTCTCCAATTCCAGTGGAGGCGGTCTTGGTTCCATCGTAGAGAGGTCCGATGGAGGTGGACGTGACACTGTTGCAGATGGCCGTGATCGTATGGGCGAACGAGATCTATGGCCAGAGCGCATGGAATAACAGTCCCAATCCGGATACACTGCAGGCGTGAGCCATGGCATGGGAGGATGATAGGGCCCGTATAAGTACCTCATCTGCTTTTCATCCCAAGTTAGAGGAGGTCTATATGGATCCGGAGAGCGACTTCTGGTCCTAAAACGTCTTGGAGAACGTAAGACATCATGTTCTCTAGAGGAACGTCGGTAACCATGAGCATCGATATCGATGGGATGTAAAAAGGTAGATGGAGGGCGACGCTCTAAGGCAGACTCCACTCGATGCCGATGGCCACCGGCTTCGATCGATTCCGAGTGTGTCGACATCGATGAATGAGATGGAGCGGGGGAGAACTCTGCGCCCCGTGGACGACTTATGAGATCCGCCGTATCGATGTCGACCGGATCTGGTTCCTGTTGGCGTACTGGAGAGGCCAAGAGACCAGAGGAGGATGTAGTCAGAGGTGGAAGCTCCGGTATCGACAACGCCTTCGGTGTAGAGGGCTGCAACAAAATGTCGTCCGACGGTTTCGGCTTACCCTTCTTTGACTGTCCCGGCGTCGACTTAGGAGGTTTGGCAGTAGCAGATTTTGTACCTTTAGTCTTAGTAGGCTCTGTAGACGTATCCAAGGTAACAGACTTCGACGTTGATTTTTTCGACGTCGATCGGTCGGCATCGATCGATTTTTTTGATGTAGTGGGTAAGTCCTCCATGGTTGACGGCGGGTGAAGGGCAGACTCTAAAAGCGCAACCTTTAACCTAGCAGCGCGATTCTTCTTGGTTTGATTAGAGAACTTCGCGCAGTGACTACAAGTCTCCGGTTTGTGTCCTTCTCCCAAACAAAAAAGGCAGAGCTTATGGCCGTCGGGGGGGGCCAATTTGCTACCGCACTTACGACAGCGGTTAAAAAACCCCCACTTTTTTCCCTTTCGTTGTTTTTCTTCCATACGGCGGAAGCGAAGGGAAATAAAAATAGCGGGAGGTTGTGAGGGAGGGAGAGGCCCAACGGCCTGAGGAGAAATCTCCTCACCACTGAGGAGAAAACAAACAAAAATAATCCCCTTTTTTTTTTTTAAAAAAAAAGAAAGAACAAAGAACAGTCCAAAAATAAAGGAAAGAAGAAGAGCTAAAGGCCCGAAGGCAAGTACAGCAAAAACCAGTCGGAGGAGAGCAAAGTCGATCCTTTCAACGCGGCGGTAGAAAGAGAACTGGTGGGATGTCCGCGCCCGCCCCTCTGGGCATGCGCACTGAGTTCCTGCGCTTGCCTGAGGTAAACGGGCGCGAAAAGTCCTCTGAAGAGAGCTTGCTACAGCACCGGTTGGTTCAGCGCGTGCGCACTAAACCCATTGGTGTGAAGCACAGAGACCACGAAGAAGATCAATAGGTGATATCATTTATTTTTAAAATGCTTTCTAAGCACACTTTTTTTTTTGCCATCAAGTTACAACTGAGTTATGGCGACCCTGTGGGGTTTTCAAGGCAAGAGACGTTGTCTGCTTCCATGTCATGACCCTGGTAGTCCCTGGTGGTCTCCCATTCAAATACTAGCCAGGGCTGACCCTAGTTAACTTTTGAGATTGGGTTATCCAAGTCAGTGCTTTAACATACATACTTGGAAAAAATGCTAAGGGCAAGCTCTGCTTTCTTTCCTCCTATAAGTTATACCAGAGAAGGGAGGAGTGCCTTTTCTAAGAGGAAAAGAGCCACCAAGGTGTAGTGATTAGAGTCTTGGGCTAGGATCAGGGAGACCTGGGTTCGAATCCCTGCTCAGCCATGGAAGTTTGCTGGCTGATGTTGAGCTAATCACCCTTGGTCTAATCTACCACACAGGGT
>NW_015165831.1:2285343-2285564 GCF_001447785.1 Gekko japonicus | reverse complement strand
GCTATCATGAACCTCCAAGTTCAGAAGCAGTCAACCTCTGAGTCACATGAACACCTGAAGTTGCCTTATACTGAATCAGAGCATTGGTCCATCAAGGTCAATATTGTCTACTCAGACCGGCAGTGGTCTTTCACATCACCTACTACCTGGTCCTTTTAACTGGCGATGCCAGGGATTGAACCTGGGACCTTCTGCATGCCAAGCAGATGCTCCACCACTGA
>NW_015165831.1:2284993-2285190 GCF_001447785.1 Gekko japonicus | reverse complement strand
TAATGTTCATAAGATAGCAGAATCCCGCACAAAAACAACATCATCCCCCTTAATAGTAACCACCAGTATTCTGGTATTCTATGATTGTGACATGTTAAAACGATTTTGGTATTGTCCATACAATACAGCATCCCAAGAAACAGCATTCTCTCCCTCTGTTTAAAAAAACCCAAAAACCTCTAGCCCTGAAGGTTCTG
>NW_015165831.1:2277702-2284965 GCF_001447785.1 Gekko japonicus | reverse complement strand
GCTGGGGAAAACCTTGTCAGTGGGACGAATTGGGGGGGGGGGGGAAGAGCTCCCGTGCATTTCCCCCAGGACTAGCGAAAGCAAAACGGGAAAGGGGGGGGGGAACAAATGTACGCAAATGAGTTTCATCTACACAAGTCAGTTCTTTTGTGCAGTATGTTTCGAACATATATGATACAAACATCCACATATGCAGTGTGCACGCATTCACACAAAGTTTACAAAAACTGACAGTGGTTCACTGGGGGAGGGGGAATGTGGAACCCAGATGCAGCAAAGCTACAAAGCAGACACGGAACAGAACAGACGACATTCATCCTGTGTTAAACTCTTCTTCAGCACGCCCCTGCCTTTGGAAGCAAAGGTGGGTGGCTACTTTTGTTGTTGTTCAGCCGCACAGTCGAGTCTGACTCTTCGTTGACCATGTCAAGCTTACCTTGATTCATAGATCTTACATTCCAGGTTCCTATGTAGTATTGTTCTTTGCAGCATCGGACTTTCCTTTCACCATCAGACACATCCACAACTGAGGGTCCTTTCGGCTTTGGCCCAGCCGCTTCACTCTTTCTGGGGTTACTTGTACTTGTCCTCTGCTCTTCCTCAGTAGCATATTGGACACCTTCCGACCTGAGGGGCTCATCTTCCGGCGTCATATCTTTTAGCCTTTTGATACTGTCCATGGGGTTTTCTTGGCAAAAATACTGGAGTGGGTTGCCATTTCCTTCTCCAGGGGATCATGCTTGGCATAGCCCACAGCCCCATCGAACCACGCAAGCCCCCTCGCCACGTCAAGGCAGTGATCCATGAGGGAGGGGTGGCTACTAGAGACATGATAAAACAGAAATCCAGGGGCACCTTAAGGACTAACGACATTTATTACAGCATGCACTTTTGTGAGTCAGAGCTGACTTCTTCAGATGGCACAGCAAGCTCCGACTCATGAAAGCTCATGCAGGAATAAATGATACTAAGTCTTTAAGGTGCCACTGGACTTCTGTTTCATTTCTGGTAAAAGAACGGCAACCCCCCTGGAATGACAAGAGGCATGCCGCCTGTGGTGGCACCTTGCCCAGGGAACTTCCTCCCCACAGCTATTCGCCTGGAACCTGTGTTGCCCATCTTCAGGCACAGGGTAAAAAATTATGTTTCTCCCAGGCTTTTAGTGGGTAAACTCTGGATTGCTATGCCACTGTTTCTGCTCATTTTAACTAAGCGGTAGCCTGTTTTGTATCCGGGTTTTCGTTCTGTTTTTGCTCGTAAACTGCTGTGAGCAGCCTTCTGGTTAATAGGTACAGTATAAATATTTTAAATAAACTGGCTTTTTAATTCCATTTTGGGCAGCCAACCCCCCCCCCCCTCCCCGGCTTCTCTGCCAGGTTTTCCCCAACCGTATTGTTTAGAGAGGCTTTCCCAGCTAATCTAGCCTAGCTAGACTCCTCTGCTCATCCCAAACCAATGGTAAAGGTTTGATCTGGTAAACTGGTACACAGCAACCTCTGCCATCTGACCTAGAAGCCGGACTTCTTCCTAACAGCGGAAGGGTTCTTCCATTTCACTCATCGAGCTCTATTTTGGTTAGCGACTCACTAAGAACCCGGGGAGCCCAATACGACCGGGGGTGGCAGGAGAGGAAGCCCGGCTACGGTGTCACCAAAACGTCACGGAACAGGCAGCCAACACAGGTTTGCAAGCCCCCACCACTGCCTCCAGGCGGCCAGGGAGGAAAACGTTTCCGAGCGGTGCATTTTTCCAGTCACAATCACACAGGGGCAGGTTTGACTAGTGAAAATTATTGGTGGACTCATTTGAACAGCTGTGGGCGAGGGAATCACTGCTTGTAGGACTGATTTAACAGTGCAGAAAGCTTCAGAGCAGACTACAGTACAAACAGCTCGGCTTACTCTTAGGCCCCTCAGGGGTACGGCAGAGCCTGCTTCCCCACCCATCTTCACTGCTGGGAGAAGACAGGTGGCTGCAAGGCTGCTCTATCGGTCAGAGGCAGGCAACACTTGGACAGCATTTAAGAGTTAGGCAACTGTGAGGAGCATTAAGGATGTCTCTTGACAGCTTCCTTTGTTTACATCAAAATCATTCTGCATCACAGACACCTGCGGTACTCAGGCCTGTGGGCCAGTTTCTAGTCCCCATGTGAAAAGTTCCTGGAGGTTAAATGGAGACTGACCCTCGGGCAGAGAAAGGAAGACACCATTACCTTGGATATCTGAAGGGACCTGGTAAGAAGGGTGGTAGTCAGGAATCGGGAGGCTGGATAGGTAGTCGCTGCCGACAGCTGCCATTGGGGGGCTCCGCAGGACTGAGGATGGTTGGTGATCGGTACTTAAAACCCTGTAACGAAAGGTTGGGATCATCAGACCCACGCAAGGTCATTTAGGCTGCTTCCACACAAAGGTTTTGCTTGGTTTGGCGCCTAAACTGGAGCAAGTTTGGGGGTGACATCTGCACAGCATCTTTACCTAATCATCCACTTCTTGTGTCTTCCCCCATTTTGCTGCAGTCAAACCTTGTGTGGGATAATATTTTGGGGAAACTGCAGTCTAAAGTGCCTTTGCGCGTAGCTAAAAATGGAAGGCCCGAACAAAGTGGTTTCCCCTACCCCTTGGGTCCCGCTGCAGACGGAATGGCTGCCGTGGTGACAGGGCACTGCTTTTTCACGGGGGGCTCCTCGTCCTCTGAAGAACTGTCTAGCGTCAGGTCAATGACCTCCACTTTCTTCTTGCTTTCAGCCAGCTGCTTCCCATCAGGGCCCACCATGTACAAGGAATTTGCTGCCAAGAGAGGGAAGGTTGGAGGGAGATCAGGGCAGGATTCAGACAAGACAAGAGGGCACACCTTTCAATGCGCACGAGAGCTCAAGGGTGCTAACCTTGAAAGGTAACAACAGGAGGTCTGGACAGCAGAAAGTGCTCCCTTCACATAATGCATAACTGGCGTGGGGAATTCAGTGCCACAGGATGACTTTGAAAGAGGGTTACACAAATTCAGGGAGGAGGAGAAGCCCATTGATGGCTATTAGCCATGAGAGTGAAAGAAGAACCTCCAAGTTCAGGAGCAGTCTACTTCTCAATACCAGACAGTGGAGAGGTAAACAGAAAAGGGCTGTTGGCTTTCACACTCCACATGTGGGGGCTTCCCAGGGTATTTGTTCATGTGTGTGGGGAAGTGGCATGGACCAGTGTTGGAAAACACACACTGGATTCCCAGCCTGGCTTAGCAAGACAATTCTTGCACCCTTATTAACCACGTAAATGGACCTTGCATCTGTCCCCTCACTGCTGGAAACAAGCTGCAACACCAAATGGACGTTATGACTGATCCAGAAGGCCTCTTCCCATGTTCTTTGCCTTCCCTCAATAGCCAAAAGGTACCTCAGCTCCATTAGGCAGCTTGTAATGTCCAATTTACAAAATGTATTGCCTTTCTGCCCTTAACAACCGTGCAGTAACTTAAGACTTTAAAAAACACCAATATCCTACACCTATTTAATACATATGTATATCTTCTTCTTTCCTTCAGGGAGCTCAGGGAAACACACATGGGTTTTACCTTCCCCACCTGATCCTCACAACAACCCTGTGAGGTAGGTTGGGCTGTTAGAAAACAACTAGCTCAAGGTCACCCAGTAAGCTTCAGGACCAAGTGGGGATTTGAAGCTGGCTTTTGAAAACCCTAGCCCCACAGCCTAACCACGACGCCACACTAGCTCTCCCTAAATGAACACTTTTTATCTGGCAATGCGTGTTTGCACTGATCAGCACTG
Organism: Gekko japonicus; assembly: GCF_001447785.1. Classification (NCBI taxonomy): domain Eukaryota; kingdom Metazoa; phylum Chordata; class Lepidosauria; order Squamata; family Gekkonidae; genus Gekko; species Gekko japonicus. The sequence goes on along the minus strand of NW_015165831.1, from coordinate 2,281,187 downwards.
TGGAGAAATGCCAGACACAAGAGTGGCAAATACCAGTGCCAGACATTACATCACCAGCTGGAACATGGCAAGGATATAGTTTTGATCAGGTCTCAGGCAGCAGGTAATGAGAATGGATGTTTATATGACTGAAACTCGGGGGAGTAGTTATCCCGAGGAGATTGCAGTGAGCTAAATTCATACGTAATTAGAGTCCCCCGAAACTGGGTGTGCACATCCACACAACGCACACTGGGTTTCAAGCTGGTATGGAAGAAATCTAACCATTTTGATATCCCTAACATACATCACCAAAAGTGTTCATAATTATTCTAGGTGATAACCTCACTTCACTTTGTCCTTGGAGAACAAGAAGGAAATCGGTTTTTGAACAAGCAGACAAAAAAAACCCCACCAAAAACATCTTCATATGATACAGATATCAAAAAGGGTAAGTGCACAGGGCAGAAAGAATTCCCTGCCCCCAGCCTCAATCTCCTGCCCTTGAGAAACTGAAGAAAATCTGGAGAAAAAAATGTCCCCCTTAGTGGTCTTTACCACAGAGATTAGGGGAAATTCCTAGAGTATCTCCCAGAAATCCTCCCCAGACACTGCCCCACCAATTTCACAGCATCTCCTGCCCTAGGCAATACTGACCACCCAATAGGCTTATGCCCCAAACCAAGCTTTTGTTATTCTCATCTTCCTCCTCAAAGACCCACCCCTACTCAGAAATGCTTTTCCTACCCCATCCTGGCCGCACCTTATTTGTAGCTCCTGGGCCCCCCATCCTGCTTGCGCCTGATCTTACTTTTCACGCTGAGTTCTCTCGTGGTTTGTATGCCAAACAGCACTGATTTCTTTCTGACCTTCCTCGCATCGTTTTCCATTCGCTGCCTCTCCATATTTTCCTCATTGGTTCTTCACGCTTTCTCAGACCACCATGTGATTTGAGAAAGCCTGTAGAAATGACAAGAAACCCACAGAAGGGTAACGAATGGGAAAATGAGGATGCAAGGAAGTTCTGAGAGAAAACGTTGCAAGTCGCCATCCAACCCAAGGGAAAACCTCTTTGTGAAGAAAATTTGATGTACTTTGGGAATTCTCTAGGGAAGGACGGCACCCCGGCCACAGTTCTTTCCAGCGCCAAGTGCTCCACTGGTGATATTGTTGTAATGTTCCTATTCAAAGAGGAGCGGCTGCCAATCACTCACACAAAACGCGGCCCTCATTTCTCTTACCTTCCACCCCACTGTAAGCCGATGGCTGGCAAACCTCCTGGTTTTCTTTCTTGGGCTTCATGGGGCACCAGGAGCCGTCTTCCATGAACTGGATCTCATCGCAGTCTGTGACCGAGTTGAGGATTTCCATGAACAAACTGGATGAAACAGAACAAAACAGAAATCACCTGAAACTGGGAAAGCTCCCTAAAGAGGTGCTTGGGAAATTTGGTGGGGAAGGAGGAGGGGGCAGGTGATGGCAGGAGGTGTTCTTCTTTAGAACATTCCTGCATTCAAGGAGCCCTTTCCCCCATTCTACTTTGCCTGCCAAGAAACCCTCACCTATTTGTGGCAAAGAACTCTTGAGATACGATCGAGTCACAAACAGCACCAGCCTGGCCCTCTGAGCCTCACTTTGTTCACTGCTACCATTGCTACTTTGCTTTACTTAAAACTTCCTTTAAAAAAACAACAACTCTAGGCCCACAAATCAAATTGCCATTTGTGATTCAATAAATTATGGGAAATATGCATATGGATACATGGAGCTGCCTTAGACTGAGTCGGACCACTGGCTGAAGTCTTTCCCATCACCTGCTTCCTGGTCCTTTTGGCAGAAAAGGCTGGGGAAAAGCACCTGGGACCTTCTGCATGCAAAGCAGACACTCTACCGCTGAGTCACAGCCCCTCCCCACTACGACCAAATATTCACTTCCTGTGCATAATTCCTTCTGTTTCCAAAAGTCACAGTGCTGGGCACGGGGGCTCCATTCCCAGATCAGTGGAATCTTGTTCACTGTCCCACGGACGTGTGGGCAGCCTGTTACAGCTGAAGCCGCAGACTGTTCCAAGACCAGTTCTGTGCAAGTCCAGGTCTCGTTGTGAGTGAAAGCACAGAGATGGCAATCGCCAAAGGCATTCGTTCAATTTGCATCATTTATTCAGGCAGTGCTTCTCCTGGTGCCTCTTTATGGCACGGAGACAACGCTAAAGCCGACAGCCTCCCTAAGGCAGAGAGTACGGTGGGACTGCAAAGGCCTGGCCTACATCGGGGTTACCCGTCAATGATCAGGGCTTCGTAGGGGGCCTTCTTGTCACAAACGGGGCAGGTCCACGTTGGCTTCTTCTCGTTCATCTGAAGGTAAAGGGCTGCGTCAAAGCACTGGAGGTGAGTGCAGGTGTAGGCTCGACAAGGGACAGTCAGCTTCATCTTGCCCAGCTGGAAGGAAGGAAAGAATGGATGAGTTGGCTAGAAATGGTTCAAACCCCCACGCTTTTTGCCTGTTATTGCCAAGTTCCTGAAACAAAAGCCCTGTCATTCTATCTAGGAGGACTCACAACGAGTCTTAGGACAAACGGAAAATCTCCTATAAAACAAGGTAAATCAAATGCCTTCATCCCTTCGTGCTCAACCAATGTAACACTTGAGAGCAGAGACCCCTCCTCAACCCACGCTGCAGTTTAAATCTCCCCTCCTCATCCACCACTTGATAGGAACCCAGTGGTAACCCACCTGGTAGGCAGCTCTGGGTGCCATTATGTCTAATAGGGCCCTTAGGAGGCAAGCCCTTGGAAGCAGGGACCCGCCCTTGCTGCTTACGTTAACAGCGCAAACCACCGAGTGAAGTTTACTGCCCGACCAAGAAGTAAGGAGAGTGTTCAGCCCTGAGTCTTGTCTCACTTTTGGGACTTGCAGCAAGAACTAGGGCAGCTCTTCCTAGCTTTTTTTTGCTATGCAGAGTACAGGCTCCATCCCCCCCAAAATTAAAGCTGCAGATACAGGCATCCATCACTACCAACATTCCTTACAATTGAAAGACAGTACTATTGAGAGGAGCCCCACCCCACTTTTTGCCTAGCTAGAAGAGCTCAGACATGGGATCGCATTCTCTGGGCAACAGAGACGTTTCTAGGCTCACCCCCTGGTACAGGTTGCATCGGAGACTCCTGGGGGACCCTTCCTACCTACAGTGATAAACACACACACACACACACACACACACACATACAAGCTGCATGGCCTTTGCAAGTGCAAAAGAGCCCAGTGAATGCTGGAGCCTGGGATCCATGATGGGACTGTGCTTTCTGGGCAATGGGGCTGCTTCTCCATCTGATGTCTTGCCTCTCAGCTATCACACGGGCTGTATAAGGGACTCCTGGCAAGTCCTCTTTCCCCAGCCAGGCAAGGGTCAGAGACAGAATCAGATTTTCTGGGCAATGGAGACACTTCTGGAATTGCGCTATGCTTGTGTGTTGCAATCATGGCTTGCACCAAGGAGACCATGG
>NW_015165831.1:2265011-2273241 GCF_001447785.1 Gekko japonicus | reverse complement strand
CCTGCGAAGGCCCTCCCTGGCCCCAGGCAGGCAGGGGTGGGGAGAGGCAGGGAGGAAGCAACTTACCCTCCCTCTTCTCCTGCCTCCTCCTGGCTGAATGAGGGCCGGAAGCGAGGTGGCCGGAAGCAGGGGGCGGGGCTTCGTCATGTGTCCCGCCCCCCGTACCTCACCCGGGGGAACTGCGATCCTCCGTGTTCCCCCCCGAAATGACCTCTGCGTATACAGAGGAATCCTGCTCAAACAACAAGAGGGGGAAATCATCGCAACCACAAGGCTTGCCACACCCTGCTGTTCTTACCCGGCCAAACTCAGAGGACCAGTTCACCACAATGCTATTGGGGACTGTTGCAGACAGCCGCACCAGAGGAGTGATGTTGATAGGTCGGCTCGGTCGCTTGGGCTCTGCACCATTTTTTGTGGGAGGAAGATAACCCTGCGAAGGCAGAAGAGAACATCAGAACCCAAGGCCATCGGCCCTCTTGTCAATCATATCTGCTAAACAGACTTTATCTCCCCTCTTGGGAATGCAGGAACCCTGTCATTCTTTTGTAATTTGACTACTGCAGTGAGCTTCACATGTGGCTGCCCTTGAAAACAAGCTTCAATGAGTGCAATAAATCACCATTTAAAACTAAACAAAACCCCAAATGAAACACACACACCCAATCCCAAAAGATACCCGCAATTTAGATCCCATTAAAAGCCCTGGCACATAAAATGGCTTCCTAAAAGTTTCTGGAGACAGTATTCCCAACACAAACTTATTTCAATGTTATTGCTTTAAAACTGCAAGAGCAAGCTCTGGATGGAAATTGTTCTGAAACAGCAGAAAATGAATATTTGAAATAAATAATTATTTTAAGGGTGTTTTTTTTTTGTCCAAATAGATTTTATGATGGTCATTTTAAACGCCTCCCCCCTGTTGTTATTTATTTATTCTATTTATAGTATGCCTTAATTCTGAACACCTGCTGGAAAAAGCAGCAAATAAATAAAAAACAAAAACTTATGAAAGCAAAGCTGAACATACTCAGAATTGAGAAAGACGTCAATCGTGGAACATAAACTATCCCACAACAGACTACTGGAAGATAAAAAGAAGGCCATTCAAGAGACTGGTGTGTGTGGGGAGTATATACTCACTGGAAGGGGGCAAAGTTTTCCATTGACCTTCACAAATAAGTTAGGAGGGAAGTAATCCTCTTGTGGGCAGCTGGTTTCACACAAACAAAACCTGGAAAGGCAAAAAGGAAAGACTAGCAGAAAAGTGAAAAAGAAAAGAAAAGAAAAGGTACACAAAACTGTCCCCCAACCTTTCCTGCAGTGGAGAGAGCATCCATTTTAGTTAAGTGTTCTATTACGGAATGTATGCAAACACATGAAGCTGCCACATACTGAACCACACCATCAGCCCATCAAAGTCCCTACTGTCTGCTCAGACTGGCAGCGGCTCCTGGGGGGTTTCAGGAGGACCTTTCACCATCACCTACTGCCCTGGTCTTTTTAAGTGGAGATGCTGGGGATTGAACCTGTGACCTTCTACATGCCAAGCAGATGCTCTACCACTAGTGTATATGTCAAGTTATGTGCTGTCAAGTTATGTGCTTCTGATTATGACGACCCTACAAATTAATGACCTCCAGAATGTCCTATCGTTGAGAGCCCTGCCAATGTCTTACAAAAGGAAGCCAAGGCCTTCTGTTACTGAGAATCCACCTCATGTTGAGCCTTCCTCTTTTCCCACTGCCCTCAGCTTTCCCTAACATTGTCTTTTCCGTTGAGTCTTGTCTTCTCATGATGTGACTAGAGTACAATTTTATTTATTTGTTTAAAACGTTTTACACCACCTTTCCACCCGATCAAAGTCCCCAAATAGGCTGAGTTTAGTCATTTTCACTTCTAGGGAGAATACAGGCTTGTTATTAAGGAACACGTAAATGAAAAGGTATGCAAGGAATGCGTTCTAAGGAAGGGCTTCCAATACTCTTTGAAATTATTGCGGACATTCGGCGCTAGACATCAAGTCTGCACTGCAGTCCTTCAGATGAAGAGGTTCAAAGGGAAAAGATGGCAAGAAGCTGCAGAACTGGAATTCACATGCAGATCAGAGACAACAGAGACCAGAGATGCTGCAGAAAATTATTGTCCCTCCTCACAGGGTTATCTGCATTATCCATCCTGCTTTGCCAGTACCTCAATGATGGGATGTCCTCCATAAAAAAAACACTGAGTGGATCCTTTATTTATTTATTGTGGATTTTGTTATTGTCTGTGCCCTACGTTTTATGTCATAGGAAAATGGGCTCTTCTGACCTCTCCTTATAACAGTGCTTCTTTCTGCATCGTTAGATACAAATCTGTCTGCTAACTGCATATAACAGGGGAGAACCAGGTTTGAGTCCCCACTCCTCCACATGCAGCCACTGGTGTGACCTTGGGTCAGTTACAAGTTGTCAGAGGAGTTCTCTCACGGGCAGTCCTCAGAAGCTGCACCTACCTCACAGGATGTCTGTTGTGGGGAGGGGAAGGGAAAGGAGATTGTAAACTGCTCTGAGTCCCCTTCATGTAGCGAGGGGTGGGGCATAAATTCAATCTCTCTCTTCTCTCCAAAGCACGAGTAACAAAAGACTGAAAGGTTCTGCTTACCTTAACTGAACTTGTACGGTGTAATCACATTTGGTACCAGGTAAGATCTCTCTAGGGGAAGGGGAAAAAAAGAAGTCTTAAAACAGGCTGGCCTAGTTGAACTACCTGCAAATATTGTTCTGGATCCGAAGGGTCTACAGTATTATGCAAGAATAGGAAACTCATTCCGAAAACTGGGGTTTTTTTAATGTTTGGGCAAGCCGACAAGCTGATAGGGAGGGGGAGACCAAGCTTGCATAAAATGGACACTTAGATCCAGTCCCCCATTTCTTCTTACAAAAGGCACTTCCACTCATGCTCCTGGGGGAGAGTGGAGAGCCCGCTGACCCACAGGGACACTTCCAGGAGGCATAGACAATTGCAGCAGAATGGGGAAGTGTGAAACACGCTGCCACCGTAACATTCCAATTGTACAACACAGCATCCAAGGCCTAGGTAGGAACAGCTGTGCGTAGCTAGCAGAAAGAAGCTAAACACAGAGCAGGCAGAAGTCAGAGACTGGGAAGCAAAGACATTTTAAAAAACCCTACCTCTTCCCTCAGCCACACTCCCTATCAGGGAAAACCCTACCTAAAGTTTTGGTGGGTAAGGACAGCCTAGCTTTGTGTGACTTGCCTTTGCGTGATCTTTTCATGTCATCATTGCAAAGTAGTCTTGAGGGTTGTGGGGTTTTAAAAAAAAAAACCAAACTCTTAAATTAAAATAATATTCTGTTTACCGAGAGGTGAGGATCTGCTGCACCTGCTGAGGTGTCAGGACAAAAGAGTACTGGCCCTCCTCAAATCTCTGACTGTTCACGGAAGCTGCAAAAGAGAGAAGGTAAAAGACTGTCAGATGTTGCTCGGTGCCTTCAGGGCCAAGCCAGATGTTCTGCTGAACACTGAGAAATCTCTTTATCTACACAGGACATTGTGAGACCCAGTGTGATGCAGTGACTAGAGCAGCAGTTCCCAACATGGGGCTCGTGGGCAATGCTCCCTCTAAGCTGTGGAGTCTTGTGAGCAAAAATACTACTTTGTGAGCTACTGGCATTAAAGTTGTGAGTGAGCGACTTGGCTGCTACGTAAATTAGTTGGCTCTGGAGCCATCCTTCCTGTGCTAAGACAAAAATGTGTGAGCTGGAGGCTAAAAAACTGTGAGCTAGCTCACACTAACTCAGCTTAGAGGGAACACTGCCCGTGGGCACCATGGCCTTTTCTGGTGTCTCCCAACTGTTTTTTAGAAAGGAGGCGGGGCCAGGTGGGGCTTTTGCCCAGCAAGGCTTCTGATTGGCCACTGGAGATCTGATTGAATGTGCAGATTTTTAAGACCACTGCTTTGGCGGCAGCTGCCACCACAGCACAAGCATCTTCACAGTGTGACTGCAGGTAAGCTATGGCAGTCCTTTTGTGGCTGGCTGCCTACTGCAGCAGCCATTCTGTGGTGGTCATTGTACGGGTGCGTTCCCCCCCCACCCCCCACCCCGGTGTCAGAACTGAAAAGGTACGTGCAGGCTCACAATAGTTGGTGAACCCTGGGTCATGTCAAGGTCAGACAAAGTTCTGGGAGACTTGTGTTTGACTCTCTGTTTGGCCATGGATGCTTGCTGGGTGACTTTGGGTCAGTTGCTCCCTTTCAGCCTCACCTATCTCACAGGGTCACTGTGCAAATAACAATGGAGGAGGAAAAGGATTACGTGCACAGCACCAAGTTCTTTAGAGGAAGGTTAGGATAAAAATGTGCTAAAGGAATAAACTATTAAATAAACATTGGGAGATTCTGCATTGGTTTTCCCCTCCATTGTTTTACCAAACCCACACTGGAACAAAAATTCCCCGCTGCATTGCATGCCGCCTTCACGTTCTTTGATCATTGTATTTTATGGTACCCTCTACACTGCATGCTGCTTTCACTTTCTTTGATCATCAGATTTTATGGTACCCTCTACACTGCATGCCGCCTTCACTTTCTTTGATCATCAGGCTTTATGGTACCTTCTGCATAGATTTATGGCCATTCAGGGGTGACTTCTCAGTCAGTACGGCATTGCTCTGGGGTATCTGAATGTGGTTTTGAGCTGCACCTTTGGTAAAACCATGGAGGGAAAAGCCAATACAGAAGCGCCCATACTCAGCAACAACTCTCTGAATTCTCAAGCAAAGAATGATCTTTCCAATCACCTCCATTTAATTCAACAGAAATTCCATGGGAAAATAGTCTCCATGTCAGAAAAAAGCTTCACTTACTGAAAGTCTGTGTATTTAGACTGTTGTTAAAAGAACAGAAAAGAAAACAAGTGCCCAGCAAGTGCAAACTCTGCAGTGGATTTTGCGCCCTGTATAAATGACGCAAGTGCAAAATAATTCCTTATTTTGCAAAAAAGATTCTGGATTTATTAGTTAATGGGGCCCACTTTCCCTTTCAAATTTTGCTCAGCCCTCCTCTCTGCTTTCTAACATTCCAGCACGTAAAAGCACTTTCATGTTTATCAGAGCAGCCAGAGAGCCTGGAAGCATGCTTTTTGAAGAATGTCTCACGACACTGAATCCTGTGTTCAACACCGTTTCATATACCTGCTCTCTGCAACTGCCAAATCCAGACTGTTCTGACTATACACAGGGTGTACGCACAGTAGGTCCTCACCATGTGCAGGAGTTCCATTCCTGGGATCTCTGTTAATGGCAAAGTCTGTGAATACTGAGGGGGGGGTGTCTTCTGCCTCCAGGGGTGGAATGGGGAGGCCAAAACAGCCCACAAAATGCCCTGTTCCTTCTCCTTGAAGAAGGCCTGTCCTGGGACAGCTGGTCTGAGCCAGACAGCTAGGCTGCAGCATTACCGAGCAACTCCTTCAGTGGTAGCCTTCTTGTTTGCTTAGCCTGGGCAAGTTGTATGGCATGGCAGTAGCAGATGCTGCAGCGTGAGCTGCCTGGCCTGGCAGGCATGGTGACCACTGTTCAACTCACCCGGCACCAGTGTTCCCTCTAAGTTGAGTTAGTGTGAGCTAGCCCACAGTTTTTAACTTCCTGCTCACACATTTTTGTCTTGGCTCGGGAAGGATGGCTCCAGAGCAAACTAACTTATGCAGTAGCCAAATCGCTTGCTCACAACTTTAATGCCAGTAGCTCACAAGGCTCCACAGCTTAGAGGGAGCACTGCCCGGCACGCGTGCTTTCTTCTCGCACTGACACAGTGCTGATGAGCCAGAGATTGTGAGAGGGCAGGGGGCCAGGCCAGCATGTTCACAACCACTCTCCTTCTCCCAAAGCTCAGAAGGGTCATGTCAAGGGCAGCATCAGCATACACTGAGGTAGGCCAGCTGCCAGGGGTTCTCGGAGGGCCCATTGCTCCCTTCCTAGTGCTCTACCGCCCATGCCCCAGCGGCCACCACGGAAAGGGTTGCAGGAGGTACAGATGGCTGTGAGCACAGGTGGTGGGACGCTTTGCAAGCGGGTGGGGGAAGGACACACAGGCAGGTGGGAGGCATGAGGACAGGTGCACAGGAATGAGGGTATGAACAGGGCCTGTGGGTGGAGGGGGGGGGACCCTAGGAACTCTCTTGCCCAGGGCCTCCCAAAGCCTGGAACTGACCCTGGGCCACGTGCTCAGAGAGAGCTGCATCACATGGTCAGGCCGTAGTGAAATCTGTGTGTGAAATCACAAGCTGTGAATATGTGAAATCACAAGCTGCAAATCTGCAAATGGTGAGGGTCTGCTGTACGCTGCGCTTCTGCCATAGTGGGTACAGAAGCTCTTGACTGTTCAAACCAAGACTGGGCAGAAGGTAAACTGTAGTCCACTGATAGACTGCGGGTCTCTTGGTACCTAAGATTCTTGCAAAAAAACAGTAGACTGGGTGGACCTTGTTCCAATCCTGCAGGGAGCCTTTTATGTGCTGAACCAAGAACGCAGACTCAGGACCAGGTGGAAGAAAACAATAGAGGGAGACCAATTAATCTCCCCGGAGAGGGAGATTAATTTCCTCTTTCATTTTTTAAAAAAAATAAAGTTTCTAGTCCGTATGCCTGTGAAGACATTTAATGATTTAAAAGATTCCTATGCTTAATTTCTCCAAGTAGGACGTCCAAGACCATTAAAATAATAAGCCATACAATGAAAGTGATGTCATATGTCTAGGGTTGCCAACTGCCTCGAGGAAAAAAGAAGTCCTGTCCCTTTAAGAGAGGCTTAATGGGATGTCTTACCATGTTATTTCCCCTTCAGGCCATAAAAAGCTTCAGCTGCCAATTCTCCCACATTAAAGGTAAAGGTTTCCCTTGCTAGAAAGCTAGTTGAATCTAACTCTAGGGGGCAGCGTTCATCTCCGTTTCCAAGCCAAAGAGCCAGCGCTGTCCGAAGATGTTTCCGTGGTCATATGGCTGGCATGATTAAACGCCGAGGTGGACGCTGTTACCTTCCCAGCCTAGCTCACACATTAAGCCTCTTTTAAAGGGCCAGGATGTTTTTTCCCCTGTCCTGTTGGGTAACCCTGGTCTGGAGGCACGAGGGTGGGAGTTGGCTGAGAGGAGGGTGGCTGAGTAAGCTTTCCTATTGTCTGGAAGGGGTGTGTTCCTGACCCAGTTGTCTGTCCCTCCCCAAAACTAGCAAGACCAGAATGAGTCATGGTAAACAGAGCAAAAAGAGGCAGACTATCACACAAATGTAGGCAATCCATATGGAACACTGAATGCTTAAGTGCTAAACACAAACAGCTTAAAGTAGAAGACTGCGTGCCTTAAGGACAAAGTTTGGGCTCGACTTCCTGCAGCTGCACTCAGATTTTCTTTCTCAGAAACACCCAGACTGGTTTTTCTCTCCCTATACCCAAGAATCTGAAGAATGCAAGAAGACCCAACAATCTGAAGACTGCAAGGCCCAAGACACAGCAGTAAAGTGGAACTTTAAAGAGTAACACAGTTACCCCTCTGGAATGATCAGGGCCCAGACCCGACACTTCCCCACTCTCAGGCAGATTTTCCCATCAAAAATAATTTTTAGTTCCCCTCAGTGACTGAGCCACCCTTCAGTAGTGTGTATTCTTCTTTGTTTTATTTTATAAGCTTTAACTGTCCCACCCTGTCACAGATATTAGTTTAGGCTTATGACCCAGCACAGGAACTAGAGGAAATACAGGAGCTGTCTTGTTTTAAAATACCCTCATGAAATGCCACATGAGGTAGAATTAACTTTCAAAACAGAATAAAGATTTTAATAAACAGGCAAGAAATAGATAAAAATGAGGATTCCAGGTATAGTGGTTGCTGAGGGCAAACTTTCTAATATATACAGATTTGAATTCTTAGAACATTCAAGTGTTGTGGCTTATTTTCAGAGTTTCAAGATATTTTCAATGAGAGGTGCTTTGCTTAGTATATATTTCAGCTGTGACAGAGAATCTTGAATACAATATCTGAGAGAATAGACTTGTCTTAGTGCTTCTAGGTCTTTCCCTTCAGAGATCTAGGTTTTTCCTTTAGATATTACAGCTTTTCACTAACTCCTGAGGTGTCTAAGCTTCTCCCCTTTATCCCTAGAGATGTAAAATTTCCGGAAATTTTGAAGCTCGGGAAAAAAACGGGGTTTTTTCAGGTTTTTTCCGAGCGGGGGG